>NW_027185867.1:2433775-2455501 GCF_028583685.1 Petaurus breviceps papuanus | reverse complement strand
AGCACCAGCCTCAGGAGGACATGAGTTCAAACCCAACCTCAGACACTTGACAATTAACTAGCTGTGCAATCTTGGGCAAGTCACTTAACCCCAATTGTCTTGCCTTCCCCACTCCAAAAAAAAATGCAGATAGGATACAAGTCCAACATAGGAATTCCTAGAAGAGCAAAAGAGAGGGATCTATTTTTAAAGAGCAAAAAAAAATTATTTTAAAAATCAAATAAGAGGGGCAAAGGGAAAATGGGGGAAGAGGTATGTGGGAATGACAGTCATGAAATAAAATTATGAAAAAAGAATTAACAGCTTGGTAAAGAGGGAAAAATAGTGAAGAAAATAAAATTGTTAAAAATAGAATTAATCAAATGATAAAAGAAGTACAAAACCTCATTAAAGAAAAGAACTCCTTTAAAAATTTCTAAAAGAAGTACAAAACCTTACTAAAGAAGAGAGCTCCTTCAAAAAAAAAAAGAACTTCTTAATAACTGGTCAAATGTAAAAAGCAGTACAAAAGCTTACTGAGGAAAATAATTCCTTAAAAATTAGAATTTGGTAAATGGAACCTAATAACTCCATGAGAAATCAAGAAAAAAAATAAAACAAAATCAAGAGACTGGAAAAAGTAGAAGAAAATGTGAAATACCTCATTGGAAAAACAACTGGCCTTGGGACAGTTAGGTGGAGCAATGAACAGAGCACTGGCCCTGGAGTCAGGATGACCTGAGTTCAAATCCAGCCTCAGATACTTTACACTTACTAGCCAGGTGACCTTGGGCAAGTCACTTAACCCCAATTGCCCCGCCTTTCTCCTCAAGAAAGAAAGAAAGGAAAGAAATGAAGGAAGGAAGAAGGAAGGAAGGAAGGAAGGAAGGAAGGAAGGAAGGAAGGAAGGAAGGAAGGAAGGAAGGAAGGACAACTGGCCTGGAAAAGAGATTGAGGAGAGATATTTTAAGAAGTACTGAACTACCTGAAAGCTAACATCCAAAAAAGAGCCTAAGTGTCATATTTCAAGAAATTAAAAGGACAAACATCTCAATATCTTAGAACCAAAGGACAAAAGAGAAATTAAAAGAACTCACCAATACATCCATGCATGTATGTATGTATACATACTCAGCTGGGTGTAGAAATTTCTTAAGAAATAGAAGCAGGAAGGGTAGAGGATAAAGAAATGGAGGAAGGGTGATAAGAGAGAGGGCACATTAAAAGAGGCAATGTTCAAAAGCCAAATATACTTGAAGAGGAACATGGTAAAAAAAAAAAAAAAGAGAGAGAGAGAGAAGGATAAACAAAAAAAAAAAATAGGTTGGAGGAAAATACACAGTAATCATAACTGTTAATTAGAATGGGATAAACTTGCCCATAACATTGAAGTGGAAAGGGAAATGGATTAGAAATCAGAATCCAACAATATGTTGCTTACATGAAATACAACTGATACAGAAATACACACATAGAATTAAATCTATTATGTTTCAGAAGTAAAAAAGGCAGGGGTCACAATCATGATCTGAGACAAAGCAAAAGTAAAAATAGACCTGATTACAAATAGATAAGCAAGGAAATTACATTTTATTAAAAAAGATACTATTAACAATAAAGTAATATCACGACTGACAATATCAAAGGCCTTGGTGTAAGGGTTATGGGATTTAAAGATCTTCCATGCCCCATTGGACTTGCTGATGTAGCAGGAAGGGGCGGAGCAAGAGGAAGTGGAAGCCAAGCTAGCGTTCCTGCAGTGGCTGGCGGTGGTGGCGACTGCGGCAGCAGCAGCAGAGGCAGCGGCAGCGCAAAGCCTTTTTTTTCAGTTAGCCAGAATTTCTGCTAAGGACTCCTGCTGAGGACTGCCAGGGGCCGGAGCTGCTGGGAGCGCACTCCCCAGACTCTGGGTGGTTGCTGTGAGTGGGGAGAGGAGGACCTTTGCCTGAGGTAGCCTGTTCTGTTTCAAAGGCTTGAAAATGTGGGTGCTTTCTACTTTATCTACCTGTGCCAATATCATAACTACTCTGATGGCTTTCACTTTCTGGTTTTGGGACTCAGTCTTTTGGTATCTTAATAAATTTTCTAGTTTATTTCCCCATATGGCAAGCATGATGTATTTTGTGATGGATAATTATATCAGCATACTTGTAATCTCCATAGGCATTGTGAATATGGCATTGCTGATACACTTGGTCAATCTACATTGTGTACAGACCTCCATTCTGCTCCTGGCATTTCTCCTGGAGTCATCAGGCAGCAAACACTATATCAACTGTTTCTCAGCCCTTTTTGAATTCACATGGGCTCTTAGGTAGATTATCATCTTCCACGTGAAAGATCAGCTATACTAGTGAAGGACCTCAATTTACCTCTCTCAGATCTAGATAAATCTAACCATACAATAAACAAGAAAGAAGTTCAGATGAATAGAATTTTAGAAAAGTTAGATATGATAGATATCTAAAACGTGTCCATTTTGATGTGGTCAATATTTTGAAGGTGCCATACACAGTGGAGAAATAGGTATACTTTCTATTTCCATTCAATATTCTCATCTGGAGGAACAGTGTCAAAAATATCAAGGGACTCAATAAAAAAAAAATGTAAAGGAAAGGAGCCTAGTATACAGTATAAAGGATCCAGATGTCAAACTATATTATAAAACAGTCATCAAAACAATTTGGTATATAAGAATACAAGTCATTCCCCAATTGACAAATGGTCAAAGGATATGAATACACAGTTTTCAGAGGAAGAGATTAAAGACATATATAATCATATGAAAAAAATGCTCTAAATCAGTATTGATTAAAGAAATACAAATCAAAACAACTCTGAGGTACCACATTGTAAACCTGTCAGATTGGCTAACATGAGAAAACAGGAAGGTTATAAATGCTGGAGATGTGGGAAAATTGGAACACTAATGCATTGTTAGTGGAGTTGTGAATTGATCCAACCATTCTGGAGAGCAATCTGGTACTATGCCCAAAGGGCTATAAAAATGTGCATACCCTTTAACCCAGAATACTAATTCTAGGGCTGTATCCCAAATAGATCATACAAGTGGGGAAAGGACCCATATGTAGAGTGAGTCAATTATGTTGTAATGATCTCCAAAAAAAAAATGAAGGGATAAGAAAGAGGAATGAATACATTGGGAGAAAGGGAAAGGGAGAGGTAGAATGGGGAAATTTTTCTCACATAAAAGAGGTACTCAATGAAGAGCTTTTGAGTACCTCTTTTATGTGAGAAAAATTTCCCCAGAGGAAAATGGGGGTGGTGTGGGCAATACCTGAATCCCATTCTTATCAGAATTGGTTCAAAGAGGAAAGAATACCTAACATGCTGTTTTGGATAGCAATGTATCTTACCCAATAAGGCAATAGAAGTAGAAGGGGATAAGGGAATGGGGTGGGGGTAGGGGATGATAAAAGGAAGCACAGATTAAGGGAGGCAGTGGTTAGAAGCAAAATGGAATTTTGAGGAGGGACAGGAGAGAGAGAGACAGAGACACAGAGAGACAAAGAGACAGAGAGAGAGAAAGGGGAGGAGGAGAAGAAGAAGGAGGGGGAGAAAGAGGAAGAGGACAAGGAGGAGAAGAAGAAAAAGAAATGAGACGAAAGTACACATGTGAATGTGATGAACTAACCCACAAAACTAAAGCAGATAGCAGAATGGATTAGAAATCAGAATCTAACAATATAGTTAACGTAATGGCTATTTTGGGGGCCCTCTTGGCTCTAAGTGAAAGTAAATAGTAATTGTTTCTCCTTTGGCCAGCAACCCTGAGGGTCTTCCCCTCCCAGTTTGTTATGTTCTGTTTTATTAAAGGGGGCCATCCCTTGACTCACTTCTTAAAGAGGCCTGTTCACTGAATGATACCTCACTCAAAGTGAGGAACCTGAAAAGACCTTAGCTTAAAAATACCAGGATCTCCCATTGGATCCTGGACCATTTCCAGTTGTCTTGATGAATATCTGGCTATTAGACCCAGATGGCTTTAGAGGAGAAAGTGAGGCTGGTGACCTTGCACAGCCCTTCTTCACTCAAATCAAAGTCAACTACAAGTCATCTCATCATTTCCATGTCATCCTTCTTCTTTGAGAATGAAGGACAAATACAACAACTTGTTTACAACAGACACACCTGAAATAGAATACACGAAGAGAGTAAAGTTAAGAGGCTGGAGCAGAATCCAATATGCTTCAACTGAACTAACAAAAGGCAGGGGTAGTAATCATGATTTCAAACAAAGCAAAAGGCCTAATTAAAAGGGATAATAAGGAAAACTATATTTTGTTAAAAAGTACAATAAAGAAGTAACATCAAAAAATTTTACAGCAAGTTTTTCTCATTTATCAAACATATATATATATATATATATATATATAGAGAGAGAGAGAGAGAGAGAGAGAGAGAGAGTGTATAGAACTGAGTCAAATTTATAAAAATAAGAGCCATTCCCCAATTGATAAATGGTCAAAACATAGAAAAGGGCAGTTTTCAGAAGAAAAAATTAAAGCTATCTATAGTTATATGAAAAATGTTCTAAATCACTGTTGACTAGAGAAAGGCAAATTAAAGCAACTCTAAGATACCACCTCACAACAATCAGAAATTACAAGTGCTGGAGGGGATGAGGGATATATAGGCTCACTAATGAACTATTGGAATTGTGAACTAGTCCAACCATTCTGGAGAACAAATTGGAATTTGGTCCAAAGGACTATACAACTGGGCATACCCTTTGACCCAATAATACTACTACTAGGTCTATACCCCAAAGAGATCAAATAAAAAGAAAAATATACTTTTTTTTGTACTTATATGTACAAAAATATTTATATAAACTCTTTTTATGGTGGCAAAGAATTGGAAATCAAGGAGATGCTCATCAATTGGGGAATGGCTGAACAAGTTATGGCATACAATTGTGATGGAGTACTAATATGCTGTAGGAAATGATGAGGGGGTGGTTTCAGAAAAACATGCAAGACCTATATGAACTAATGCAAAGTGAAGTGAGAATTGGGAGATCATTGTGTAAAGGAATAGCAATGTTGTAAGGATAATCAACTGTGAAAGACTTGGCTACTCTGATCAATAAAATGATCCATCACAACTCAAAAAAAAAATGTTTTTAGGATGGAAAAAATGCTGTCCATCTCCAGAAAGAGAAATGATAAGCTCAGTGCAAACTGAAGTATAATTTTCCCACTTTATTTTTGCTTTTTAAAAAATTACAACTAATGTGGAAATGTTTCGCATAATTTGACATGTATCAGAGTGCCTAGGTGGCAAAGTGAATAGAGCACCAGCCCTGGCGTCAGGAGGACCTGAGTTCAAATTTGGCCTCAGGCACTTAACACTTACTAGACATGTGATCTCGGGCAAGTCAACCCCATTTGCCCCCTCCAGAAAGCAAAAAATTAAAATAATAATTTCACATGTATAATTGATACCATGTAACTTGCCTTCTTGGTGAGTGGGGTGAGAGAGTGGCAGGTAGGAAGAGAATTTGGAACTCAAAATGTAGCAGGTAAAGAATGTTAAAGAAATAATAATAATTTAAAATTGTTTATAGATGAGTAAATTTAGGTTATGTGTAAAGTGGTTTGGGATGGGGTGGAATACCAGAGGAATCAGAAAAGGCCTCTTGAAGGTGGTGGCTCTTGAGCTGAGGCTTACAGGTGAGAGAAATTATTATTTCTTACATATTAATAAGCACTCATTGAATTAGAAAGAGGAGTTTTTTCAGAAGCCTGTAGGTTGTTCAGTCTCTGAAGGACATTGCTCATAATGAGGCTGAATTAACTTTCTCCTCAGTCTTGTTCAGATGCCACCCTGGTGGGGAAGCCCACTATGCTCCACACAGGATTGAACAGGGATAAATTCTTTGATTAGATTGTCCATTAGAATAGGTCCACCTTTCACTGTAATATTCATTCTCTCAGGAACACCCACTCTTCCAAGGGCATATAAAGCTTCAAGGTTCCACGATTTCTTTTTAGCATTCCAGAATGTCACTGAACCATTTTATTGGTAATATGCTGGCATTATTAATAAAGTAATTGATTACCCAGAAATTATCACTCTCCAGCTTTTTAAATGTCACACAGGGTAATAAGGGTTCAAATGATGGAGGTCAAAAGGGAGAGAATTCCAGGCATGGAGTTCAACAGCTTATACAAAGACATAGAGAAAGGAAATGTGGTGTCTGGTGTGGAGAATATAGCATGTATGACTGGAGCATGGGGAAAGTAATATGAAATCAGCCCAGAAACATATGCTGGAACCAAATTGTGAAGGCTTTTAAATGCCAAATAGAAGACTTTATATTTGATCCTAACAGCAATGGAGAGCTCCTAACGCTCCTTGAGCAAAGGAACGATATGGTCTGTCCTGTTCTTTAGAAATATCAATTTAGCAGCTACATAGACGATGGATGGTAGAAAGGAAGATCTGGATAAAGGGATGCCAACTACCAGACTAACAATATTGATAAGTAATATTTATATGGTGCTTACAACAAACACTACGTGGCAGGTATTGTGCTGACTACTTTACAATTATTCTTTCATTTAATCCTCATAACAGCCTTGGGAAGTAAGTGTGTTATTGTTATTCCCAGTGTACAAATGAGGCAAACAGGGGTTAAGTGGCATGGTCAGTCACCCAGCTAGCAAGCATCAGACACTAGATTTCAACTCAGAACTTCCGGCCTCCGGGCCTGATACTCCATCCTCGGCCCCACCTAGAGGCCTTATGGCTAAGATCCTTCGAGTGCCTGAACGGGGACATGGAATGCTAAGGAGTGGCCGTGTGGGCTCTGGACGGTTCAGTGTATAGTTCAGTTCACAATACTACTTTTGAAACAGTAAATGTTGTAAGCTAATGATTCCTATTATTAATATTCTAATTAGTACTATAAGGACAGATACGTGGTGCAGTGAATAGGGCATATTGTTCACTTTCTTATTAAAGTTATGTCTAAAAAAACTAAATTTCAGGATTTTGGTAGTAGAACGAGAGAGGAAAAAAATCGACAATTTGTGGTTTTCCTAGAGTGGGCACGTTCGCTGTAAGGGGTTGGAGGAATTAGGGTTGTGATTTTAAAATTCTTAATGAGAAAGTAAGACTTGTTTGGAAACATAATTTAAATGAATTTTCCGGGGCGAAGTCCGTATTTGCAGCCACTTCGAGGTGCTTTCTTGGGGGATTTGGGACTCCGGGCTTTTCTTTCTCCAAGGCTGCGGCTTGCTAGCCCCAGAAGGCCACCACGAGTAACCCGGAGGAGAATGTCCTGACGCCGCCTGTCTCTGAATTCTCGCCAGAGCTCCACCTTCCTCTGGCGGCAAGCCTGGCCCGATACAGACCACTGCAGGAGCCTGGTTATTTCCAGGGGTGAAACGACCGCAGCACGACATCCCTGGCAGGTCGTTCCGGAGATCTTCTGGCTCAGCTGCCTCGATCCTGCGCTGGGATCTCAGGCTCCGAGACTCCAATACCCCACCTGAGCGGCCAGTCTCCTCCTGACCTTGTGGGGCCCGCCAGGCTTCCTCAGTCACGTGCTCTCTGCCCACAGGAGCTCGCGCGCATGGCAGCAGAGGCCGCAGCGGGCTCTCCGAAGGCGGGCGCTACCTAACAGTCTGCAGCTAGCGGCAGCTGCGCCCAACAGCTCCAACATGCCACCCATTTCAAGTGCAGGTTCTGCGCACACTCGCTTCCCCTCCCTCAGCCCGCCGACAGACGCAAGAAGGCGGTGCCGACTGAGTCACCGATCACATGAACTCGCGGAAAGCTGCGAGAGGGAGTGGCTCCCGCCAGGAGTGGAAATTTTCCGAAGGCCTAGCCTAGCCCCGCGCAGGCCCCACCCACTCCTCCAACGGACCAGCCCTTCCGCCGCGGCCCCGCTCCCCTTTCTCGCCCCGCCCCGTCCTGCTTCGCGCCCCCGGGCTTTCGAGCTCCTGGGCCTGGAAGTCTTTGCCTTTTTTGTACGAGCCTCTATTCTCTGCGGCGGGTGCGGGGAGGCCTGCCTCTGATCATACTTAGCCAGTGATCGCCGGGGATCTGAGAGTGGCACTTTCAGAGTGCCCGGGTCTTTTAATGGATGCCTGGGGAGAGGGACACTATGTTGGAGAAACTGACCAGGTGATCCCGAAATGCAATTTTCTTATCTACTTTTAATACATTTGTTTTTTAAAGTTTTGTTACTGACATTCTGGCAGCTTGATACTGTTGTGCAAATTAATTAACCTTTCAGTGTCGCAGATAATTAACAAGATTGCAGAGCAGTTGCAGATCCGTATTTAGGACTAAATAACCTCTCCCCACAGGAAGTTTCCTATACCCATGAGCTCAGGTTTCAAACAGGAGAATACTGGAGCTTTTTCTCCTACCCTTTAATGATAATCTTTATCTCAATTTATTTTCTAGCTATAAGAATTTCCTATGAGAGCAACATTTTTGCCCAAACAGCACAGGAAACCAACGCATATCGTTACATCTTGAGATATATGAGATAGCCATTTGTGTTTTATGCAAAATTCAATTCAAAACAAAACAAAAAGTAAAAGATTTTTCCAGGGAGGTTAGACAAACTTCCCAAGGTGTCACTGCAAAGAGGGGGCAACAGAGGCCTTAGAAGACCACCTAGAGTTCACTTGGGCAAAAGTCCTAGGGACTTGAGCCAAAGCAGTGGGAGTTTTACCTGAGTAAGGATCTCAGACCCAAACCATATTTATACATGACTTCCTTTTAGGGAACAAGAATTGCAAGTATGTTAATGATAATAAAACTCTACTCCTGGTTTCTGGCCTTAGGCAAAGAAAGATCTAGAAGTGACTAGCACAGCCAAAAATGTAATTTTCTTGTGGAATAGGCTCAGCTTTGGGAAAAGCAAAGGGGGGGAGAGGGAGGGGGAGAAAGGTGTCATGGTACTGCTGTCATTTCTCTTAACAAATGAAAAGATAAATTATGACATACCAGGATCATTCTTCCTTGATAGGAGAAAAGAGTTGGGAAAGTTATGGGGGTGGGGAAGCAGTGCAAGTTAAGGGACATTATAGATTGGCTGTAGTGTTCTTTAGGAGTTTAGTTGGAGATAAAGCTAAAAAAAAGGTAGGTGGAGGCAGATTGTGGTAGGCCTTGAATGTCAGTATAAAATAAGTAGTAAGAAGCCACTGAAAATGATGAACAAAGCAATGGAATCATGCTGGCTTCTTTTTTAAGGAAAGTGAATCTTGTTTTTAAAAGGAAGAAAAAGGTGGGAGGAGCATTTGAGAAAAAAAATTTTGAGGTGAAGAAAAGCACAGGTTTTTTTTTTTTATCAGAACAGTTCAAAATAAAATTACTTCCAATACTTCAGTAAGAACAACAAAATGACTTAAAATGGATTTTTGCTCAAGAGGATATTACAAAAACAAGTTTAAGGGCAACATTTTTGTGATATGGATAAGGTAAATTTTTCTAATTCCTATCTTACTGCTATTTGTTAAATGGCATGAAAAGTATGAAACATACTCCCTCTTGTTTTCCTGTAAGTTGTTTTTGAGTGTTCACCACATAGTACACAGTGACAATAAAAATGGGGATCTCTCATGCAGACATTTAGCTCTTCTTCTATTCTTTATCCCTTCAAAGAGAAATCAAAAATTAGTTCTTAGCCTGCATCAGAAGCTACTTAATAATCTAAATGCCCAACAATGATAAGAATTGGTCTGATGCCCTGTCTCTTTGCAAAGTGATAATAAGAAAAAACTCCTGGAGCAAAGAGGGAAGGAATTTATACTGTATATAACATCATGAAGTAATAAAGACATTCCTTGCACTTTACAGAGGTGAAATAATTTCTTAGCTGTCTTGAGAGAAAACTGACAAAGCAAGTGTAGCAGGGGTTGTACCCCAGGGAGTGTTCAAAGGTGGGCCTGTAGAGCTCCCCTAGCAACTTCTGTGGCTTTAACACTGGAAGACTTTGATTTTAAGAAATCATCTCTATATTGGCCTTGGTGCAGGAAGAGGTAATGACTCAGTGCACCTTAAAAAGGGAATGATCCACCCTCTGCCTTTCTTTGCCTTCTCAATATGTGGCAAGTAGTTCTCTCTCTCACCCCACCCTTTCTCATGAGGGGTGGAGGAGGAAACTAGTACTCTTTCTCCTACCTAGATAGAAATGGAAACTTCAAGCATATGGTGGCTAGAGCAAGGGGCATCAACAAGAACAGCTGAGCCTGGGCCTTGGGTGCCTTGCCCCTTTTCTGCTTTGTTTCTTAGGATTTTCATTGCCAGCAACGAAGGCAACCTTGTGAGTTCAAGAGGATTGAAGATCCTGGGTCTCTTATTCATTACTGACTGGCTCTTAAAGAGGAGGCCCAGCTTGTCCAATAAAGTGACATCAGGAGGATGAGCCCAAATTCTGATTTGACTTGTAAGGTGGCATGGACCTGGAAGGAGTTTGTTTAGGCTATGCAAAATCAAGGTAAAATCTAAAATGCAAACTTAGCAATCCCAGGTTGTGTCATATACTTAATATCTTATACTCTCCCAAGAGAGGATATCTGTAGTCACTAGATCCTGTTTCCAGTCAGGGTAGGAACCCAGTTTTGTCTCTAAGAACTCTGGGGCATAACTCATTTTTGCTTTCCTGCTCCAAGACATCTGATCATTCCAAGTTGCTTCTCAGTCCTAAGAGGGGAACACTGTCCCAGTGAATTACAGATTTCAAGTTCTCAAACCCCTGATACACTAGACAAAATTTTAAGTTCCTTGATGGCAGTAACAGCATTAACAAATAAATGGAAAAAATATTAAGTGCATACTACTGTGTTAAGGATATAAATGCAAAAATAAATCAATCTCTGTCATTAAGGAGCTTATATTCTCTCCAAGAGAAATTACACATATATAGGGGTGGTTGCCAGGGGGATGTTTTGTTTTGGAAAGTCACAAAGAGAGTGACTGAAGCCATAAGGGAGGAGGTTAACACCCTTTCCAATAGGAATAACGGTACTGATTTGATTAAAGTTTCAGCACTGGAAAAGGATAAGATGGAGGTATATGAGGCAGCTGGCAAGAAGATAGCTGGGGATAAAAATGAAACATGGCTGTACCTAGCCAAAATATAGCAAGCCACATGAGGCATTAACTAATCAGGATGTAGGAGGGGACTGGAGTCAAAGCAGGAGCTCTGGAGCTGAAAGGGTTAAGACCTACAGAACATGTCCTCTGATCTAGGCATCAAAATAGCTAGCAAGGCTAGAGAGAAAGTATTTCTAGCTTTGTATCTGTACATCCTTACACATGATAGATATCTAACAAATGTTTCTTTTTTTTTTTTTGGAGGGCAATTAGGGTTAAACAACTTCCCCAAGATCACACAGCTAGTAAGTGTTAAGTGTCTGAGGTGGAATTTGAACTCAGGTCCTCCTGACTCCAGGGCCGGTGCTCTCTTCACTGTGCCACCTAGCTGCCCCACAAATGTTTCTTGAATAGAGTGAATGAATTCACACAGCAATGCAATCTTTCTCAGTCTCTGATAATAAAAGGATTATCTTTTTATTAGATTTTGCACGGTCCCTTCAGGCCAGCTAGGTAGTACACAGTAGATAAAAGTGCTGGCCCCTGAAGTCAAGACTATCTTCCCTGGTTCAAATACAACCTCAGACACTTACTAGCTGTGTGACCCTGGGCAAGTCAGTTCACACTGTTTGCTTTAGTTTCCTCATCTTTAAAATGAACTGGAGAAGGAAATGGCAAATTTCTACAGTATCCTTGCCAAGAAAATCCCACAAGAGGTTAAGAAGAGTTAGACATGACTGAACAAGACAAAAGGTCCCTTCCAGTTCTAAATCCTATGATCATAACCCCAGAAAATACCCTAGTATTAATAGACATTTTTATGTACAGTATTTCATTTCAACCTTACAACGGCCTAATGAGTTAGTACTCTTAAGAGTTTTTATGCCCATTTTGTAAATGAGAAAATTGAGGCTCAGGTTGAGTGACTTGTTCATGGCATGGATTTGGATCGAGGTCCATCAATCTTTCTACTACACCAGACTCTCTTTCCACTGAGAAAAAAAACCTAAAAATACTGAAATTTCAATACAGAATAGTCAAATTTCATAGTATGATGAACTAGTGCAAGAAATTACAGAAGTCGGTGAATATATCTCTCAGCAGGCATGGATAATGAATTGACAAATAAATTATTTTATTGAAACAAAGGAACTCATTATAAATGTCCCTCAAATGAATCAAAAACTTTTAACCATGTAAAAACAGCCAGGGATACAAAGTTAGTGCTTAAGTTTGAAATATAATATCCAAAATGCTTCTTGCAGTTTCTTAAATATCATCTTATTAGCATCAAATGTATTCGTGTGTGTGTATGTGTTTGTTTTAATTTAATACGTCAGTATTTCTGTTAAATCAAGTTAGGGAGAATGATCATGGAATAAGTGTTGCCTGTGTGCATTACAGACACATTTGACACACACAAACAGAGAAAGATAAACAAACACTTTTTATTAACAGCTTAAAACCGGCATTTACCATAATATTTCAGCACATCCATCTACATTGGTTAATTTCTCCAGGGATGCAGTATAACCCTTCAAAAGTTCTTATCCTGTTCATTTCTCATTCAGGTTCTCCCAATTCTGGACCCAGTATTGAGTAAGAGGAGGAACAAGATAGATTGGATTTGGTAAATTTGTAGCACTTTCAAAGATTTCAGGCTATTCTGTGGTAGAACTTATATTTTACATATTACATTTGAAACTCTGACTACCACCTCCTCTTAGATATTTCTTTATCTGTGTGTTTTTGTAACACTGATCTTTCCTTGTTCTCCTGCCTGTTTGTCTGCTCCTATGTCACTTGAGGCTCCGTCCTGGGCCCTCTACTCTAGTCACCCAGGTTTACAGCCTCCGTTGGTATGCTTAACCCCTCATTCTCACTCCAATATGTCCAGAAAGTTAGTTGCCAAATGTTGTCATTTCTTCTTCCACAATATCTCACAGTCCCTTCTCTCTATTTCAGCCTATTGTTACCACTCAATTGGACTATTGTAATAGCTTCCCAATTGGTCTTCCTGCCTCAAGTTTCTCTCCACTCCAATCTATTCACCACACATAACCAAAAGTGATTTTTCCTGAAGCACAGGTCTGACCATGTTATCTCCCTAACTTAGCAAACTCCAGTGGTTCCTTATCCCCTTTAGGATCAAATAGAAACTTTTCTATCTAGCATTTAAAGTTCTTTACAAACTTGTCCCATTCTACTTTTCTCATCTTTTTATACATTATTTTTCTCTATACATTCCAGGGTTCTACTACCTAATTTGCTATCCTTCATACATGATACTCCCATCTCCCATCTTTGTGCCTTTGTATAAGCTACCCCTAAGGTTGGAATGCTCCCCCTCATCAAACTCCCTTTAAGACTCAGCTCAAGCACCACTTTCTGCATAAGGTTCCCCCAGCAATTAGTGCTTTGCCCTACAAAGTTACCTCTTACATGTTTTGTGTGTCTTTTCCATGAACCTGGTATCTTGGGGGTTTGGAAGCTAGATTTTCCCTCCCATTTATTTACTTTATCATTTTTTTAAAAAAAGTTAGGACAAGTTATTCTTTGTCTCATGTAGTTTTCATTTATGATTTCTTGAAATATTCCTCTGAAAAAACAGGCCTGGCAAAAGCCCATTATGACTCTGCCTTTAAACTCAAATCATTCTGGTTTTCATTGACTGGCCAGTGAAATTGATTTGTCCAGCCCAAACCTCTTGCTTATTGTTTGGGTTTTGATGACTCTAAGTGAGCATAAACAGCAATTATTTTCTGTTCTGGCCAGAAACTCTGAGGGTCTTCTCCTTCTAGGCTGATTGTTTTGTGATGGCAAACTAGGTCATCTTTTGGATTGGTTCTTACCAACGCCAATGCTGTATCTACTGAGCTACCTAGCTGTCCCTTTTCCACTACATCCTGAGCCATCACCAGTTGTCTGTAGGTGACCAAAAAAGAGACACATAGGCTTCAACATGTTACCAAAGGTGACTTGAACAAAATGTGAAGCAGTGCAGTATGATAGAAAAAAAGGCTAGATTTAGAAACAGAGGGCCTGGATTCAAATTTTAACTCTGCTATTTATTAATAGATGTATCTTTCATTTATTAAATTAGGAGGTTGGACTAGATAGCTCCTAAATTCTTTCTAGCTCTAAATCTGTGATCTTATGATTAGGAGAGAAAATATCAATCCAGGAAATGTACAGCAGAAAAATCATGTGGGTCAACATGAAAACAAGAGCAGGAGATAACAGATGTGCAGCCCCCCCAACACCAAAAGGAGGAACCTAGCATCTTGTGTCACTTAATTTTCTCTGTCATTTATATATTTGTGCTGCTTAGCGTGTCAACTACAAAAGACAAATTAACATATTTAAATGTTTGGGGCTCACAAATCACCCAAAAAGTTGTTCAATAATAGCCACATTTAAAAAAAAATTAAAGTTAGTAGTCAACAAGCATTTGTTACTATGTGTAAGTACTTGCTTTCATGCTTATACTGTGGTAAGTGTACAAATAAATAGGTACAAAAGGGAAGGCAGTTCTGACTCTTAAGGAACTTACATTTTAATGGGAGAAGACTACATATAAAAGGAAGATGAAAGTGGGATGGGATGTGGGGAAAGGGGAAGGTACCTGAGGGAGGTAGGCCAATGGGAGAAGTACCAAGAGCGGCCCTAGAGAAATGAAGAGATGGCTAGTCAGTACTCTCCTTCTCAGAGGAGTCATCCAATCAGGAGGAGAGGCCTCTGGGAGGAAGGTTCTTCTGAGGTGAAAATTTTAAGACAAAAATGATCTTCCAGAATGAAGAGGTTTCTGAGACATAATAGAGTGGTTCAGGGTACAGCTTAATGAGAAATGAATAAAATTACTTAAAAGGCATTGGACTAGATAATCTCTAAGGTTTATACCAAATCTAAATCCTCTAATCCTCAGAGGCAGCATGTTATAGTAGAATGAAGACTGGTCTTTGAGTAAAAATACCTGAGTATGAATCCTAGCTCTGACATGTCAGCTATGTGGCCAGTGAAAATTCAGTTGGCTTTTTTTGTACCTTGATTTCATTGTATGTAAATTGAGGATAATATGACTTTCAACATGAATCTCACAGGTTTGTTGTGAAGAAACATTGTCAATCTTTAGGAGCTAAAGAAATGTTTTGATAAACAACATTTTTGCCAACAAAAAAGTATTATCTTAAGAATATCACTGTGCCATTTCACTTTATTTATTTTTTGTACGGAGAGAAAAATAGACTTGAAGAATGTCATTGTCAAGGAAAAGCAAGACAAGGCATAGAACTACAAAGGCTTCCTTTATGACGAGCCAGACAATCCAAAGCAAGAAAACCAAAAAGATAGTATCCCTATTTTTCTTTAGTGTGACAATGAGGATTTTACACCTTATATAGCAACCAATGAACATCAAAACAAAGGGGTAGTTCAACTTAGTCATACTTATTTGGTGTTTATGGAATACTTAGTTTTGTTCTTGGGCTATAAGTTATGGGAAAAATATTACCTGACCCTTTATACAACACTTTTATGGCAAATCTGTGAGGTAGTAAAGTTATTATCTTCATCCAACAGATGTGGAAACTAAGGCTTAGATAAATTATATGACTTGCTTACCATCACACAGTGAGCAGAGTCAGGATTTAAACACAAATCTTGACTCCGGGTTCAGCATTCTTTCTACAATGTACTACCCTCTTCAGTCTTTGCCTGTCACAGTGCCTAGAAAGAACCCAGTGAGTACTTAATAAATGATTGTTGACTGATTTGTTGACTTTGAGGAATTTATTTTTTAATAAAGAAGACTAGCTTGTAAAGAATAAAATTAACATTTATAAATGCAGATAAATCCACAATTATGAAAGTAGAGGTAGATAGCCAATTAACACCACACACACCAAAAAAATGGAACTGACTACATTGTAGCAACTGGGATAAGACCTGGATGAAGGAGCTATTGCTGAGTCAGCATCAGAGCTAAATTCAGAACTTAGAAGAAGAAAGAATAGTAGTGAGAAAAAGATATGGTGTGCAGTTAAGTAGATTTAAATCTGAATTAAACAACCAAGAACCAGTGTTAGATAGAATGCTGGGTCTTGAAGAATGAAGATCTGGGTCCCAGTCCCATCTCTAACACTGTGTGGTTGTGGTCAAGGCCTTTAATCTGTTGGTAGTCTAGGTAACTCTCTAAGACCATAAATTCCAGAGAATGCTAGCCTGCATAGGTAGAAGCAATTTCATTATCAAAGAGTTCCCTATGCCAGTGAAATTACAGATACCATCCTTATCCCTACCCATAATTGAAAAAAAAAGTGGGAAATTTACAACATTGACACCTATTATGACTATTTCTTACAGATGTTAAAGCCATATAAATTAATTGCCACAAAAAGGAGGCTAGAAGACTCCAGAAAACAACTTAGCAAACATTTTACCTCCTTGTCAGATAGGGAGAGATGGCTATCGAAGGTAGCACTGGATTAGAATATAAACTCATCTGTAAAATCTTCTGAAGAAGGATGATAAATAATTATGAACAGTATAATCTTGTAAAGCAGAGAGAAGCAGTAGAGAGTCAATCCAGTATGAAGAAAGGTTGGTAGGATATACAATTAAGCAAAGTCATCCCAAGGGCATTCAAGAATAAAAATAGAGAAATGGAAAAGATTTGCAAAAGTTATTACAACAAACTATTTTCTCCATCAAAGGCAATGGAACCACCACACTTAAGACTTGAACATGACAGTCCCTAAGGCACTTACACAGAAATTTAAAATGGCACTAAAGGAAATGAGTTTGGGAAAAGCAGATCAGATCAACTAATACAAAGTTCCCCAAATGTCTTAGTGAAACATCACTAAGACCTGAGACACCCCATTATCTAGGTGTAGAGGCCATAAATTTGTGCAAAATAGGTTTTTAATAAATGTTAGTTGAATATTGATTTAATTTATATCACTCTTTTTAAATTTTAAAAATGCTTTTTGTGACTCCACCTCACTTTAATTGATTACTTGTCTCCTGTGACTCAGTTTTTGTCTACCCCTCTATCCTATACTTACTCCTAGTCAAATAAGATCTTTTTTATTACTTTATCACAAAAGGTGGTGGAGAATCTTATGACTTGGAGGACTAGCCTAACATTCAGTCCTAAAGTGACCCTGGCAGATAGATACAGAATATCTGACCTTCATACTTCTATAGTGACCAGCTGGGTTTTGGGAAATCCTGGAGAAATAGCAGGTTGAAGATCTATGAATTAATTTTAACTTAAAAAAAAAGTATTGAATTTGAATTTACATCTTAGAATTATTGTCATACATACTATTTTTTTTGTATTTGGTCAATTTATATGACAATAATTGGCCTGTTACTTTTGTGTTATGTTTGTTTCTAGCTGTTTGAAACCCTGAAGAACTAAATATAGTGTGTCCTGTGAAGCGACTATTCTGGCATTAGAGTGGGTCTCCCTACAGAGATTGTAAAGTCCTCTCTACCCTAGTGCTAAGAATTTTTTAAGACTTTTTTTTCTTGCTCTGGAAACCCCTTGTCTCTTTGGTATTAGCAAATTTTTTTCAACTAAAACCAAGTACCCTTAGATGGAGAGGACAGAAATTATTAGCCCCATTTTTATATATTAGAAAATTGAGACGCAAAGGGTTTAAGAATCTCAGGGCATAGAGCTGTCTGGAATAAAACATCTCTAGAAACTGTGGCACCTGACACTTTGCAGGGTGTTTGTTTCCATATGAATGAAATAAAAAAATAGATAAATGAAAATAATTTTATGAAGCCTTTTCAGTGCTAACTACTATGGATATAACAGAAGCATAGACAGTTCCTACCCATAAGAAATGTATAGTCTAATGAGGAAGACGATACACATATATGAGAGTTGTGACCAGAGAGAAGCCCTTTGGTTCCAGGGATGGTTAAGTGGGGCCATGGGAAAGTAAGACTGACATATTCCTTCTAGGAGCAATGGTAGAATAGTTTTGCTCTTTGTTCTAGATCTACTAGGGGGCAGCTAGGTGGCCCAGTGCATAGAGTGATGGTTCCTGAACACAGGAAGACTTCTCTTCCTAAGTTCAAATCTGATCTCAGACACTAACTGTGTGACCCTGGGCAAGTCACTTAACCCCATTTGCCTCAGTTTCCTCATCTATAAAACGAGCTAGAGAAGGAAATAACAAACTACTCTAGAACCTTTGCCAAGAAAAACTGAAATGGAGTCACAAAGGATCAAACATAACAACAAAAATTAGATGTGATAGGAAGGAGGTGGAAGAGTATATGCAATAACGGCAAGGCAGTAATTAGAATAAGGCCGGAGATGGGGAAGTAAAATGAAGTATGGCTGTACCAGAAATAATGGTAGATCACAAGTCTTCAGACTTCTGGGTACAGAAATACTGGAGCCCTATCTATCAGTTGAGTGTACACTGAGAAAATCCTCAATGTATTAGGCCAAATGTATTGAACCAAATGGGAATTAGACATAATTTTAAAAATCATCCTTGCGGAATAAAAATTATCCTAAAGAATAGCTCTTCATACAAAGTAGAGAACAGTTAGTTAGTTCCAGCACTAGGAAATAGCTTGAGCCTTATACTTCCTCATCAGACAGAACTGCATTAACACTATCCAACTAAGATAAAGAAAAGTATGTAGATTATTTCTAAAAAAATGCTTGAGAATTTTCCTTGATAACTTATCCCTTTAAATTCAGAGTAGATTTATTGAACCTGGTCCTTATTTTGAGGAATACATTTATTTTTTGGCTAGGACACTAGAGTTGATAAATCTTTATCTTGACTTTGCTCTCAGAAATTAGATAGAATTCTGACCATATACACTTTAGTACTCTGGTTAAGTTTACTAGAAATCAAGTGATTATACACTATCCCATGCACTCTATCACAATGTCATCTAGAGCCAGATACTCTAGACCTCAATGTTAGAAGACCCAAATAAGTAGTTGTGCCTCAAAATAACCCTGTCAGAATTATGAATCAGATTGTCAAGGAAAAAAGGTTCCCCAACTTTTAGCCCAACTTATGTGTATTCATGATCATAGAAGGAAAGGCTTTTATATGTATTCAAATGATTCCTGACTCTAAGATTTGTTGCAATGGAATTCAACAAGTATAACAGAATAGCTAGCATTGGTGCAGCTTATACTGAAGACATATCACAGCGTAAGATTTCAGTGGGAATGACCTTTGAAAACCCAGCATTTCCAAATGAGAAAACGAAGGCTAAAGGAGGGCAAATGACTCGCCCAAAGTCACACAGAGACATAAATCGTGGGAGTTAGGATTTGACATCAGATATTCATCACTTTTTCTACATCAGCTTTCAGCCCAGAGTGCTTTTCTTAATGTTACCTCCATACCATAATGAGGTACTAGGAACAAACTAGCAGAAGACTTATATGAAACAATGAGAAATCAAGACCATGTATAATAAAATACTGGATTAAGTTGTAAAAATAATTCACATTTAAAGAGTACTTTAAGATTTATATAAAGGTAAGGTGATTGAGTCAATCAAACAAGTCACCAAACCCCATTTAATGTAATGATAAGATGCTTAATCAATTAGTTGATCTCAATCATAAGTCAGTGAGTAAAGTCTTTGGAAGATATAGGATGAATCGAAATGACTGAAAAGTCTGTTCTAATTTGTTGAAGGATTTGCTGAAACATCAAAATGGCTGGAATTGGGAAATTCCAAGAGAGAGCTGAGTCTGGAGAGAGAGTATTTCAGCAAATTTCTGAGAAGGAACTGCCTGGGTGAAGAGAAGCCCCCACCTAGGTATCTTTCCCAAACCCCTTCCCTCAGTCCAAGGACCTTTTGATTTTTGAAAGATCCCAAGGATTCTTGTCTTCCCCTTGCCTCATCAGTGTCCTAGTGGCAACCCTGAAACATCTGATGGCAGTGTCTGCCTTGGCTCCAGAAGGAGCCCAATGAAGAAGCTATACCATGTTTAAAGGAAATTTCTTGAGCACCCCAGGAATGAAAGAGAACTTCCAGCAGCTAGTAGCTATGAGTCACTCCTTTGCCATATATGCTCTATGATTGAACCCACTTTTCCCCAGACTCTCTATGTGCTTGTAGGAAAGTGTGTCACAGACTTCTGGGGTGGGAATATTTTATACCTATAATTCTTACTGAACCACCCCTGTCTAAAAGTAAATACCCTTTTCTGAAAGCTACTTAAATAAAGCCAGCAGACTAAAATGATTCTTAAATAATAATATTGGGGGGGGGATACACCAGTGGGGAATAAAGTTGATGACATTAGGAAATAACCATGGAGTCAGGAGTAGTCATTGAATCCAGAGGGGGAGAGAAGTATACCTGCTGTAGGACCTAAGACTCATCTGTGAAGATGGAAATTGAAATAAGGATCCTGAAAGCATATATCGACTATATTTACAAAGTACTTTCCTAGAACAATTCTGTTATTCCTGTTTTACGGATTAGAAAGTTGAGGCCCTTAGCCTTAAGCAGAATTTGAAACAAAAACCTGAATTTGTGTCCAAAACTCCCTCCACTACTTCAGCTGTCTCTCTGGTATGGACTCTATCTGTAGTTTATTGAAGGGAGAGACCAAAGTAGGGTAGATGTTACAATGGAGAAAGAACTTACTCTCTGGCATAAACAAAAGTCCTGAAGCAGGAAGGGAGCATGGGGTTTGTGGGGGGCCATAAGGAGACTTTGGAGTAAGGGAAATACACTAACAGAGAAAATCAACCATCTTCTAATGTCTTTCCCCTACTTCCACATCTATTGCAAATTATAAAGCTTTGGAAGACTACAAAAGATTGATAGTCCTATGAACTACCAAAATAGAAAGTTACACCTATCTCCTTAGGAAAAACGTTAAAAGAAAAAAATCTTTTCATACCTACCTTTGTGTGCTCTACCTAGCTTCCCAAGGTTCGAAGAGAAAGAAAAGCAGCTGGTCAGGTCTATCATCCTAAATGGTCTTATCTTTCAGCACTGAGAATCTTTACCTTCTGGTTCCAAAATGCAGGTGCCTGTAAGGGTCTCTACCTTAATAAGACCATTATAGACAAAAGGGAGTCAGGTCTAATATTCCAACAAACCCAGCAAAAAAAAAAACAAACAAAAAAAGAAAACTTCTTTAAATGGAAGGGAAAGGGGAAAAGAGGTGATAAGTTAACAAAGGTATGCTGACATACTTCAGAGAGAGGACAGAGAAGCCCTCGGGTGCCCACAAGACACCATATCCAGGTTACTAATTTGTTGGTTAAGTTCTGACTCTTGGTCTGCTGCTCTCTCCTCCTCCCTAGCCCCAATCCAGAGGAACCAGTACGTGTCTCTTTCTTCTAGAAGCTTAGGAGGTGGTGGAAAGCTGCTGCTAGAGACTTGGAAGAAAGGGGATTTGTAGAACAGCACAGAAAGGAGCTGAATTTGGGTCGAAAATAACTATCAATGGGAAGTGTTTGGGGGTAATATTTCGATTCTGTGAAGGAAGCTGGTGGAGCTCCGGGTCACAGAGCTCCTATCAGAAGAATGAACGGATGAGATAAGGAGAAAAGGTAAGGGAATGGAAGGGCGGGCCGACCCAGAGGGAACGAGGTGAGGAAGAGAGGCCGCAAGAGGTGGGGGGGGGGTGGGGGCGTGTGGGGG
>NW_027185867.1:2336349-2433375 GCF_028583685.1 Petaurus breviceps papuanus | reverse complement strand
GGGGTGGTGGGGGGTGGGCGGGCCCTTGGGCCGGGCTGGGGAGGAGGGGAGGACGAGGAGTGGGTGGAGCGGGGGGCGGAGCTCAGGTGCTGTTGATACACAAAGGAGAGAGCTCTCGGCGGGCTGTCCCCTCCCTCCCGCTGACGTATCTCTTACTTTCTAGTCTATAACCCGGAGCCCAGAGAAATTCTTCAGAGCCGCGCGACGTTGTTTCCGAGCTTGTCCTTATTACGGCGGAGTCCGCCTCGGCCCCGCCGTCCACCACGCGTCCGCGCAGCCCCGCCGACACCTCCCTAAGCTCCCCTTTCCTTCAGGACCGCTCGGGATTTGGGTGGGGACTCAAGATTTTTTTTTCCGTTCTATTCTTGTTTTGGACCATTTGTAGTTCTTTGTTTTACGGTTCGGAGTTTCATTGGGAATTGATTGGCAAAACCATTCTGTTGAGATTTGGAACCAGAGCCAAGAACCCCCGAAATCATCTAAGGTAATAAGCCCGAACTGAATCATCTCTGAAAGGGGCAGAATGGAGGGGAAAGGGCGCGAGTGGGGAGGGTCGTGGGAAGCCAGAGATCTGGCCTAAGGCGTCTGCCTGTCGGCGGTCATTGTTGGGCCTCTTCCTGGCCGGCTGGCGGGCGTTGGTCGCCGCTGAAGGCCGGCAGCCAGAGGCTCGCGAGCCTCTGGGCACGGGGTGGGGGGGAGGGGGCCGCCGCGGCTGCTGCATCTTTTTAAGGGCGGGGGAGGGGAGCCCCGAAGCTGGCGATCCCTCTGGTGCGGTCTTGTGACTAATTTGCATTTATCATTTTAAATCCTGGGGGCCCAGGTTCTGTGGGAAGTGGGGAATAGAGGTTTGGGCGAGTAATAGGAAATGCAGGTCGGAGGATGTGTGACAATCGACGATCAATATTGCATCAGTTTCCTGGCGTAGAAAAGGCCTGGCCGGGAAGCTGGTGTGCTTGAACCCTGTTCCTGTAAATGTGTAAACAGACGGGGCCTTTACCGCCCGTTTATCCTGGGAGGTTATTTGATTGTTTGCTTGAGCATTTTTCATTGTTAAAAAACGAAGGAGAACTTTTGGTTAGTTGACTTTTTTAAAAAAAAGTAAATTATATTACCGAAGATTATACTCCAGTCTTTGCTGTACCCAGCAAAGTACCGGGGGGGGGGGAGGGGGCAAGGGGCAAGGGTTAGAACATCATAAAAAAGTGGGAGATGATTCGAGGCCACCAAAATTGCAAACACCTAAGACAGTACGAAATGTGTGTCTCACACACCCCTTATAGCTAATGTCCGAGGGAGAAAATAGAAAAAAACAAAACAAAACCCCAGGAGTATTTCTTGGGCTGATCCAGTTTGGGTTGATGTAATTATAAAATTCCGCATGAGCATGAGGGTATTGCCTTTTTGAGGATGAATCACATTAGTGTGTAGTGGTAGGAGATTATCTTTGTTCTCCTCCATAGACTGTCTTGTACTTTTCCTCTCCCTCCTCGAGCTCCCCCGCCCCTCTCTCTTCTGGTACTTTTCCACTCCTCTGGCTGAGGATGAATCAGCCCTGATGAGCTTCCCCGGCAGCGGCGGCGGCAGCAGCAGTTTGCCACGTGACCCAGCCTAGGAGACCACTGCAGTATTGACGTTTCCCTTTTACCTTCCCCAGACTGGGCGAGTGTTCGCTGCACCCAGCCGCAAAGGACAAAAGGAGCTGAGCTGAACTGAACCTTTGGGTTGATTCCATAAACAGAGGAAGCAGCACTTCAGGGACCACTGACTTCGTACAAAACTAAGACAGGTTCCTCTGCACTCTCCTCCCCCGTCGTCCTATCATGACTAAAGCACAAACGGTCAGGTTTAACATTTCTCCAGATGAAGACAGCAGTAGCTACAGTTCCAACAGCAATGATTTCACTTATTCATATCCCACCAAACAAGCTGCTATGAAGAAGAGGTCAGGAGAACTTAAACATTTTTCTTTCTTTTCAAAGTGCCTTTCCAGGGATTCTTGTTTTAGAAGTTCGTTAAGGGGATATGGGAATACACTTTAACATGGTGAAATATAGAGAAACATTTATCTTTTTTTTAATGTTTCCCTTGAAGTAACTGTTTTCATGAATGATCTACATAAGTTTTTGTGCTAAATAAAAAATGCTATAGCATATCTATGATGGTTGTTATAAAACAGTCTAATTTGAATGATTTTTCTTGCAGCCATTATGTAGACATGGATCCTGAAAATCAAAACTTTTTGCTTGAATCGAATTTGGGAAAGAAGAAGTATGAAACAGACTTTGTAAGTTAAAAGCAATAGAAAAATATATGTGTCATTGTGGGGAAAAACAACAACAGCTTTATACTTAGATTTCAAAATTTTAATACCATTTTTCTCTTTTAATTTGGTTTCTATTTTTCCTTTGAATTGACAGCATCCAGGTACAACTTCTTTTGGTATGTCAGTATTTAATCTAAGCAATGCTATTGTGGGCAGTGGAATCCTTGGGCTTTCTTATGCCATGGCTAACACTGGAATTGCCCTTTTTGTGTAAGTATCTATAAAAAATTAGCATACCTGGTTATGCTGCATAATTAACATAATAAACATTTTGTAGTTTCATTTACCAGTTCAGATCTTTTGAAAAAACAAAAATATCTTTTTTATCACAATAATATCCCAGTACTTGTATTAAGGTGGTTTTTTGTTGTTTTTTTTTTTTTTTAATTAAGTATGCTTTAATTATTGAAAGCATAAGTCCAGAATAGCAAATACATCTTGGGACTTTTTTACGCTGTTACTAATACTGGGATTGCTATTTTATGCTTTTTATTTTTTCTAGTCAGAAGCCAAATTTATTAACCATAAATAGATTTGAGGTTGTGCTCCCCCCCCTTAAAGTTCTTTAAGAAGTAGACCACTTTTAATGAGCAGTATGTGGTCATATTTGCACATCTAGATTTGTTTGGTTTAAATGAAATATTCTAGTGTTCTTCAGAATGATAGAATTTGTTTTGGTTGTTTGGAGACTGCCACATTTTGTCAAAATGGACAGTGAATGTGTAATTGGGTTTTGTCTTTAGGCTGTCCTGATTAGAATCAGCTGTTTCTGAATGTTCTAGCATAGAGACTTAGAACTGGAGAATGTTAGAGCTGTAAGGGGCCCTAGAGATTGACCTGTAGTCTATAACCTAGAGGAGTAAAGTAATTTGTTTTTTGTAACTTCTGCAATATGTATTTAATGTTTTATTGTTTCAGACAAGTGTCATTGTAGTTTGACCATAAACACTCTGACACATTGTCTTCTTGTGTTTTCTATTTGATTAGAAAATACATATTTTGAACAAATTAACTTTTGCAAAGCTGTGCTTAATGTTAAAATTTCACTGGCCTAAAACTTAAAACATCCTAAATTCTAGTCTTCTTGATTTCATTAGTTGCATACCAAATTTTAAGACATCTGGTAGATATTCTAAATAGAGTAGAGCAAGGAAGGAAAAAAAAGCCCCAAATCTCAAATCATAAAGTTGGTAACTTGCTAAAAGCTTTTTTGCCCTTTTCAGGGCATTGTATTTGTAACTTTACAATTGTTGGTGCTTTGATTTTTTTTTAGATGGCATCATTGTTAAAAATTGATCTCTGGTATTTAGGTGTGTGTGTGTGTGTATCTGAGTGGATATACTGGTGGGTGGGTGTACATACATGTGTGTATAATACATAATAATAACTCAAAAAAAGTCTAATTCAATAATCTGCACTCTGTTATTAGGTTAATGCTTTTTTGTATTTGCCATCTTGTATTGCCAGTGAAATTGATTATATTTCAAAATGAAGACCAGATAAAATTTGAAAACAAATCCTTAGGTATGCTGATAGTGCATTTTGGAAATCACTTTATATTTTAACAGATACTCTTACAAAATTTATCTCTTACTTATTTAGTACTTCTGGGATGATAGAATTTCAAAAACATCTAAAGCTATATTGAATGAATGAGATTTAGTGGGTTCCCCCCAATTTTGAAGGTTATGGATTCATAACCAGTTCTTTGGGATCGCATAAGCCAAAGGAAACAGATTTCTATCATACCTACTTTAGTAGTCTGTTTTGACTAAACTGTTTTCCCTGATTTTTGCCCTCAGGGAAGAATAGGGGACATCTGGGAAGTTCTTAGTCAAATTTAGTCCTAAAGCTCCTTCTTTAGCATTTTTCCCCCTGCCCAGTTAAGTGAAGGGGAAGAGGAATTTGGTTAAGTGGCAATATCACGACAGTCTTTTACCTTGATAAATTTTAGTTTGAGTTCCAGGCACAAATAATACTCATTCTTACTGCTGGAAAAAGTGAATATATAATTCTTAACGACATCACTATGTTTAGCACAGAAAATACCACCAGTCCTATCTTAAGGACCACAGAAATCGCCCATTAATGGCCATCTTATTTCTTGTATATAATTATTGTGTATGTGCAAGCATGCATCACTCACAGGGATGAGAGAATTGTACTTGTTTTGCCAGATTCTGTACAGTACATAAATATGATTATACTTTTTGATTAGCTGGCTGAGTGCTCTGTCTTTCTTTTACCAGAATTCTTTTGACATTTGTGTCAATATTTTCCCTGTATTCTGTTCATCTCCTTTTGAAGACAGCTAATGAAGGAGGTATAGTAGAATTATTTTTTTTTTCAAGATAATTATAGCTATTCTTTGTTAATGCATACTTATAACTCTGTGTTTAAATTTACAGGGTCTCTATTATATGAGCAGTTAGGACATAAAGCGTTTGGTATGGCTGGAAAACTTGCAGCTTCTGGGTCAATTACAATGCAAAACATTGGAGGTAAGGCCTCTAAAAAGTCATTTGAATCTTGCTGTACTTTAACCAAAGTTGGTCTTCCCTCCTCCCCCCCACCCAATTTATGACCATAGCACACCTCACCTCAGTATTTGAATATTGACACCATTTGATGACTTGTACCATGTAGTAGATTCTAGACATGTAATGGTATAATATTTTTTTCCTCTAGCTATGTCAAGCTACCTCTTCATAGTGAAATATGAATTACCATTGGTGATCCAGGCATTAATGAGCATTGAAGACAATAAAGGGTAGGTGTTAAGATTCCTAATAAGAGAATCATTATGGACTCAAAAAGAAAGCCAACATAGAGATTTGAATTTTTTAATATTAAAAATGTAGTATGTAAAATTAGAGGAACTGGGACTGGTTTTCCTTATTAATCTATGATGTTATTATGTTAATTACATTTCCTATTAAACTCATATGAAACTTTACATCTTAAAACTTTTAAGTTTTATTGAGACTCTCACACATTTATTGCCTATAGCAAGTCTCCCAATTTTTTTGACTGGTATTAAAATGACTATGCATGTGCAGAACCTGCTTTTTATAACATTTACAGGGTAAAAACAATAATGAAAAATTCAAGCTAAGTATATTTTTAGGACCCAAATGTACTTTAATGCTTCTCCACAAGTTATCACATAATTATTGGTAATAATTTCCATGGTAAATGCCATTACTTTTTAGGCATCATTACTTTATGGAATAGATGAATTTTTGCAAAGATGGCTATAGCATGAAAATTTATGATTTACCGATCTAATCTCCATGAGGAAATTGGATATGGTCTAGGAAAGCCCTCTACTATATGGAACTAAAATAAGTTGAGAAATTTTAATCAGCCACTTAATTGTATGGATAATAAATTCACCCAACTAACTTTTTTATTATGATAGTTGTCATATAAGCTAGACTTAACATTCTATTCTAATAAAGTACTTCATATTACATATATTCTGACACATGAACTAAATCCAACATAGTGTTTAAGTTTGAAGCTTTTGATTATTCAAAGTAATAGTTTGTGTAATCAGTTCTCTAGATTTGAAGTTGTGAAAAATGGGGAATATCAGGAATGGCAGTTGTTTTAGGTGCTGATTATGCTGTGGAGACCTGCCCCTTCTAGTAGAGTTGGTTTGCTGAGTAGTCTAGCTTGTATTATCTAAAGTACACATGCAAAGAATTTTTTAATTCTTGGAGTAAAATGTCACATATTACTATTCCATAAGATTTAAATATTTTAAAAGATAGGCAAGTGTTAAATTATCCGAAATTTGGGTTGTCATAAGCCTAGAAATAACAGTTTGATATGCTAATATCTCAAGAGTAAAGAATAGAATTCTTGGGATGATATAGGGTAATACAAACTGAGTCTTGAGTATATTTCTTAGTAGAAAAATTAAGTTATAGAAGGAAGTTTCTGATGCTCCTATGTGTGACAACCCATGGTATCCAGTAAACAGATCTAATATTATAAATTTTTCCTTTAAGCTTAGGAAAAATGTTATAATTTATTTACAGTTTGAGTTAAGAGTAAGTCTCCCAATATTTTGAGCTCTTCATGCTTATGTATATATTTTCCCCAAGTATGGAAATATTTTCTTGTTAAAATATTTGGGTTAGTTAGTTGACAAATGAAAGACCCTTGTAAATGAAAGACTTATAAAATTCCTTGTTTCCAACTTCAAAAATGGCAAGCCAAAGCAATGACAAAGTTGGTGTATAATCTTTGTAAAAATGCTTGAAGATAAGATTACTTGCTTAACAGTGCTGCTTTGTTTGTGGCATTAGTATCAAGCCTTTAAGGAACATTTTATGTTATGAATTAGTTGGCAGAGCTCCCAGAATAAACAGTGGGACAAAAGTTACACTATTAACCCTCTTAGTCTCAGACCCAGTTTCTAAACTAAGTGAATATAGCTATCTAGTACAGCAAAGTATAGTAATTATTTTTTTCTTCCCTGAGTAACTTTCCCATAACTCCTTAAAAGAACAGGCTTTTCCAAACTTGTCCTTCAGCTTTTTTTTTTTAAGTCTACAAAATGGTTCTTGTCTAGGATTTATGGTAGCTAGTCAGCTACCATAAAAGTTTATTCTGAGGTAGCCATTTAGTTTTAAAGAAGCCAGATGAACATTTTTCCTGAGGAGAAACCAAATTTTCATTTGTGACCAGTTTTGATCATTACTGTTTTCTTTTTATTCAGAGAGTGGTACCTGAATGGTGACTATTTAGTTTTGCTGGTATCGTTGGTGCTTATTCTTCCTTTGTCATTGCTGAGAAATTTAGGTAAGTAAGCCTAATTTTAAACACTTAGGACAATCATTAGTTATAAATTGTTTCTGGTACCTGGAAACAGGACAATCATTAGTTATAAATTGTTTCTGGTACCTGGAAACAGGCCTGTCGCTTGGAAAAGGTAGTGAGGGATTCCTAGGAGGGCCCAGCATCTGCCCTGGGCTCCTAGTTCATTAAAGATCAAGATTAGATCAATTCTGGGGCTTTCAAAGATTAGTACTACTGGTAGGTGTTTGCAATTAGTGTAAGAGAAGGCTTCAGTCGATTTTAGGAATGCTTTTCAGTGTTGAGTTTTACTAGTATTTGCTTGGCACATTTCATAAGAAATGTTACTCCCTACTCCTAACCAGGTATCAGTTTTTAATCTTTATATTTGTTTTTTTGCTGTTTCGAATTCTTAAACTATGGCCACTTAATTTTGAAAACACCACTCACTGTTAACACTCTTGGTTTCAGACCCAGTTTCTAAACTAGCTGAATATATATCCATGTTTTAGTGAACTCTGGTACTTAGTCTTTTCGCAAATAGGAAAAGTAAAGATTTTTTTATCTCAGAGAAAACACCTTTGTCTGAAACACATGCCCTCTAATTCCTGATCTCCTTCTCCATGTCCTTACAGGATATCTAGGATACACAAGTGGCTTCTCCTTACTGTGTATGGTGTTCTTCCTGATTGTGGTAGGTGTCGTTTCATGCTCGGGCTGCGTCACGTGATGTTGTTTTGTCGTATGTAGAGTAACAAAATATCAAACCTTTAATTTTATTTTTAGGTGATGTGTAAGAAATTTCAAATTTCTTGTCCTTTTGAAGCTACAGTGATGAACGAGACACTAAATAGCACAGTAATGCACTTGACAGCAACTTTTACATCTTCACCAGAAACCTCGTTTAACGTGACTGATGATGACTCCTGTGAACCACGGTACTTTATCTTCAACTCACAGGTAACTTTCTATGATTTTTTCTTTTTTAAAAGTCTGACTATAGAGTTGAGACAAATTAAACCATTTGACTGAAGATGTATTAGAAGAAATAAACAAGGTTGTATAGTTTAAATAATGATTAGATGAACTGATTAGTCGATGAGAATTCTGTGGAAACATTGGTTTTTTAAACAGATTTTTAAAAAATACAGAAGTACAGGTAACTGAAATAAGAATAGAAAAGTTAGGCTGTCACCTACACAGTAAACAAACTGGAAGGACAAGAAATTTTAGACTTTTGTAAATGAATTAAAAAAAATTCAGTTTTGTACTTCCTCAGTCAGTAGCTATTGATGAGCTAATACATCATTATGTTCAGTCCTCTTATATTTGCTTTTCAGACTGTCTATGCTGTGCCAATTCTGACATTTTCATTTGTCTGCCATCCTGCCATTCTTCCTATTTATGAAGAGCTGAAGGGGTAAGCATTTTATATGTTTGATACTGATTTGTACACGCAAAAGTGGAAAAATGGAAAAGGTAACATACTGTGCATTTTTATTGCTAAAGATCTATCTGCATGTTTCCTTCCAATTAAATAGCCGAAGTCGTAGAAGAATGATGAATGTGTCCAAGATTTCCTTTTTTGCCATGTTTCTCATGTACCTGCTTGCCGCCATCTTTGGATACTTGACATTTTACGGTAAATAATGTCCAGTTTACAATTAAAAAATCATTGATTAGTTAACAGTGAAATTGATCCTTATTTATACCCCAGAATCAAAGAATACAGCATTCAAAAGTCCCCTCCCCCAGCCAAAAGAGAAATACATTTTAAAGCTAAGAACTTGCAATATCGGATCTACTACAGAATAACAAAATCCCACTCAGAAGAGACCTTAGAGATATCTATTCCAACCCCTAATTTCCCTGCATAATGCATAAATGTAATGAAGGTCTCCGGTAAGCTCTCTCCTGCTCCACAAATTACCTAGCAAATCAGTTCATTCCATTTTTGGATAGCTGATTATTAAGAAGTTCTTCCTTGTATTGTACTCAAATTAGGGAGGGGGGGGACCTTTTTGTAACTCCTTTCACATGAACATAGAACAAATCTAATGCTTTCACATGCCAGTTTCTAATATTTGAGGGTAGCTATAGTACATGCCTAAAAATAGGTTTTTTTTCCTCTTCTCTAGGATGATATAATTTATTCAGCAGTTTAGACTTTATGAATTTAGTGTATTATCCATTTGCTAACACTCAAATTAAGTAGAATCCTTTTTAAAGGAACTTTTTGCCCTGCTTAGCTACCCTTCTACCCTTCATCCCCCTTCCCTCCACAGGAAAAAAAAAAAGTACTTTAAGCCAAGCATTAAGATTTAGCCACTTGGCTCCTGTTGTTTTTAATGGAATTCATGTGGCTAAATCTACACTTGATTCTTTAAAAATATGCCACTTAATGTTTTTTTAATTGTATTAACTACATAATTCCAAATTAATCTTATTGGCCTCTTACAGCCCTGTTTTGTGAGTAGCTACCAACTTTTGGGCCAAATATTGCTCAGTTACTTGTCCACAGATCCTGTTGAAGTCATTTCAAGCATCTAATGGACAAAATTTATCCCTTTGAAAACACATTGTGACCTCAGTTTGTTTCATCTTCCTCATAGACCATGTTGAACCAGAACTGCTTCATACGTACTCCGCAATCCTGGGTACCGATATTCTTCTTCTCATCGTCCGTTTGGCAGTATTGATGGCTGTTACACTGACAGTACCTGTTGTGATTTTCCCAGTAAGTTTTGTCAAATCAGCAGTATAACCAAGAATCTCTTTATGTGAACTTGAGCTTTTTGGTGTGACTTTTCTCCCTTCTAAACACCTAAGTTAAACTATTAAATATTCCCAAGTTTTTGCTATTTTTCTTTTCAAAGGCTTAGAAAAAAACTTTTAGACTTCTCAGCCTGAGGCATTTTTGTAATAAAAATATAGCTACCAACCTACCCAAATTTCCAAGGGAGTAAGAAGGGGGGAAATCTCATATTGGAAAATAATTAATTGGAAAAGTAAATTTGCCTCATAAACATTGACTTCATTTTGTTTTTTTCTACTAGCTTATTAATATTTCTACTAATTCTCTTTTTCCTTTCCTGCATAGATCCGGAGTTCACTCATTCAGTTGTTGTTTGCAGCAAAGGATTTCAGCTGGTGGCGTCATAGTTTTATTACTGTGTCCATCTTGGGATTTACCAATTTGCTTGTCATCTTTGTCCCAACCATTAGAGATATCTTTGGTTTCATTGGTAAGTTTTGAATTAAATCAGTTCTACATTTTTTAGTAACCAGAAAGTGTGATTTTGATAACTATTTGTCATGCTAATACTTAATTTATGGAAACTTTGTTTTTGTAAATAGGTGCCTCTGCTGCTGCCATGTTGATTTTTATTCTGCCTTCTGCTTTTTATATCAAACTAGTAAAGAAGGAATCGATGAAATCTGTGCAGAAGATTGGGGTGAGTGAGGAAAAAAATCCATGATGACTTTATAGCAGCAATTAGTAATTTACTTAAAGGTTGCTTATAGGCAGACTAATTGATCCAGAATAAAATAAATCTATTTTATGTGATATTAACTTAATTTGTTGATTGCAACCAGTTCAGTGGAAAAGCTCAGATGTATGCTTCTCTTACATTCTGTCATGCTGTTATTACTTCTAGTTAAAATAATTGGTTGATTGGCTTGCATCCTGTAAACAGCCATAACTTAAGATAGTTGAAAGGAATCGTTTTATAAAAGAGTGAATGGAGTATTAGCAGTCATAAAAAGAATTGTTAGGTAAAATATTTTAAAGAGCTAGTATGCATGGGTGAATGGACAAACCTTTTTACCTGATGTCCTTGCCACTGAGAAAATGTTTAATTTTTGTTTTTCAGAATTCCCTAATCTGTTCTGTAGATTATTGTAGCTCTTGAAAGTATGATGTATTGACAATTCAAAATTTATGCGGTGATCAGAAATCTAGTTCTTAAGGCCTCCTGAAGATGTTAAAATTTTATTAGTTAAAGCTTTCTTATGCTTTTGTAGAAAATTCGAGAAATGTTTCTAGCAGTGATAGCAAGATCCTTTTTAGTAGATTTCACTTGATAAGGGTAGTCTCCCTAGATTTACTGACCAATTTTTAAATTATGTTCCTTTATTTTAGGCTGTATTCTTCTTGCTAAGTGGCTTTGTTGTAATGATTGGAAGCATGACTTTGATTATTCTTGATTGGATCCACAATGCCTCTTCAGATGGTCACTAGCTATCATAACGGCAAACTTGAATACCAGTCAACTCTCTACTAAAACGGAACTTCACTTATGTTTGCAGTTTCACTTCCTTTTGCAATGCAGATTTTTTGCTGGTTCTTTCCCGTGCAGAATTAATGAACTCTATAAGAAGCTGTTCTGCATGAAAGAAATGGACATTAACAACACACCGCATGAGTCTCCTGCTAGAGGAAGTGACAATTTTATTCCATTCCAGAGAATGGACAACTTTAACTTTTATCAAGCCACATGTTTGGCTTTTTTTCATTGTTTAACTTGGATATTTTATGATTTTACTTGAATGTGCCTAATGGAACCATTTGATGTAAGAAATAATTATTAATTTGCAGTGAAGTGTTGAAATAACCATTAGAGAGAACACTATTATTTTTTGTACCAAAAAATACAAAGACTTCAAAAGCACTATTTTACTTTTAAGAAATTGCTTTTTTGAACTTTATCCAGATAAGGTCAATAGACCAAATAAAAATATTTCATTAGTGTTTGAAACTATTAGTATTACGAATTAACTTGCCTTTTTATAGGCATAAGAAGCCAAATACTTTTTTTATCCAAAACAAGTAATTTTTAAAGAAAATTATACATTCAAACCAATATGAGCAAAAATATACCATTGACTAGAAGCATAGATTTCATTCAAATCTCCATTAATTAAAAGATAAAATTAGTAAACATTTGTTAATTGATATTCTATCCCAAATCAGATATTAAGTCTTATTTTTTTGTGTTCCTTCTTCCTATATCCCCCTAAAACCTGGATAATTCAAATTATGAAATTTTTAAGGACTTCTCCCCATTAAAATGGAAGGTGATGAAACAAATATTTCTATGGTAAATAAAGAACTAATATATATAGAACTCGAGGTACCAAATAGTGCAATTGGGTAAAACAGGGTTTATTCAATTGCACCACCTATTTCTAGAGTTACATTGACAGCTATGGTTAGGCTTTTCAGTTGGCTGAAAATTCATTTGCTCTTTGCAAATGACTTACAGCAGTGGATGACTAGAATTTGTTTGCTGTAGGTGTTAACCATTGTATTCAGAAACTTCTGAACTAACAGGATTTCTCATTATTTATCCACTATTGGAAGTGTGAATTACTTGATTAATGACTGTTTAGTTCTGTTATTGTCTTATCTACACTAGAGGCCTAATACATGGGTTATACCAGTATTTGGTCAATGATACAAGTTCTCTTTGTACAGGCAATTAGGATTCTCATGCAGTGATGCTTCTTTAAACTCATATGCACTGTATTGTCATCTCACATTTGTTCACTTTAGGATTGTTTATGTCTGATCAATGACTAAAGAAACTAGTGCAATGTGAGTATAAGAAGCTCTTTTGGTTCTGCATGTTCACTTGTTTCATTTTGATCCCAGTTAGAGAAAAATGTGAATTTAAACCTGGCTTCTAAGAACGCATTTATGGTGTGTTAAGGTGTATGGTGAATATGTTATCAAACAATTGTGGTACTATACTTTATTTGGCATAATGTCTAGAAACCTGAATTTACGTAATTCCATTAGTTGGTTGAGAGAAGCAAATGTTGGGATTATCTGACTCAAAAATTTTCTCTTGAATTGAACTTTGTTCAGTTCTAGGAAAGAGTCAGAATTTGGCAGACATGGTTTATGTTATTCAGCATTCTTATGTACTCCATGTGACTGGTAAGGTTACGGACCACAAACATCTATAATTTATAGATTTCATACAACTGGAAGATAACCAGTAATGATATATTGAATGAGACCAAGGGTTAATTTTGTATTTAAAATTATTAGGTACAATCTAGAGAATATGCACTATTGTTTTTGTTTTTCATATTTTTGAGTGGGCCATCACTACCCCATGTGGTTTCCAGAGTCCAACTCTAGTTCAAACCAAGAATTGGCATTCTTTTTTGAGCTTTTGGAAATAATTGCTAAATTAGCACCTAAAAACTGTAGGGGAATGCCAGTGTGAAGAATTTTTTTTTTTTAACATTTCATTCTTAAATGGATGAGATGGTTTTAGATTTTCTCCCCCAGCAAAATCAGGAAAAAAAGAACAATTCCTTTTACAATACAAGGATGTCAAAAATCTTCCCATCTTTACATCTTTGGCTGTACCACTTGGCTAGGCTGTACTCCAATGCATGGTTTTTCCTACAAGTTAACCTGTCTGCCTTGAGGTTCCTAAAACATATCTTCATTAATGAGCAATCTTCAGTATTAAACCACTGTCTTGTCATCTTGTTTTTACATTACTGTCTTCCACAGATATTTCAGTCATAACTGTAATATAATTTATAGAACAACATTAATCCATTAAAGCTAACATATTTTTCAATATTTATGATACTCTGTACATATATCATGTGTCAGTATATATTTGTAAATAGGTTGTATATAATACAGGTTTGGGTATTGGGTTTAAATGTACATATTCTTAGTTTATTACTTCTTTATGATGGTATGCCTCTAAGTATTGTCCCCCTAAAAATTGCCGTATGGACAATTACAATGATATGAGCTACCAAGTTGTGTAAGAACACATACTAAAATTTAAATTGTATTTGCAATAAATAAGCCTCTTTTGAATCAAAAACCTTTAAGAAATCGAAATAGAACCGATTCATTTTTGTTTCATTGGAGGTTTTATTTTTTAAAATGCAGTAGTTACAAATGTGATCTGTTGAAAAAGGCCTTCCTACATAGGTGTTAAAAAATCTGTACATATTGTATATACTCACTGTACTGTAAGGTCCAACAATTCAGGTATGGTTTGTTGGCAAAGAGTGCTTCACCGTTTCAATGAAACATTGTATGTTTTAAATAAACTAAAATAAATATGTGCTTAATCTGTAAATATGTTTTGTTTAGTAGAAATGGGTTTGTCAGGATATTAATATACCTAATTTGGTTATAGATTTTTTAAATATAGTTTTCATTGATGCCTTTTTCATCATAATTTCCAAATATATTCTTCCTTCTCTTCCCCCCTACCCCACATCGTTTGTTGTTTCTGAACAACAGGCTAGGTCTACTTGTGCATGTAGAGGGGTTAGCCTAGTATTGAGAAAAGCCATCTCTTCACATAAGACGAGTGAAGGAGGAGGCAATAGGGGAAAGCATCTGAGATGTAAGATGAAGAGCTCAAATGGCCTCATTTTTTTTTTTTCGTGAAATATTAGGAAAAGTTCTCAGCTAAGAAAGGGGAGCATGGTAGGTTCCAGGAGGGATGAAAAGGTTGGGAAAAGTTGCTATAGGTGAGCATAAGTCTCTTGCACGTAACCTGCCCTATACCACCACTTATTCCCCTACCTGCTAGCTAGAATCGATCCCCATGGAATCCCCATGAAGAGAGGTAGGAAGAGTGGTAACAGATCTTTGTAGGCCTCTAATGAGGAGGGACTCTGCTTCAGGGCCTGCATAATAAGGACACTCCTTCACTTTCATCCACAGACTCAGGATTACCACCAAGTCAGTTAAGGAATCTGCTTTCTTTCAGGTAAATTCACATTCACCATAGTTGGGCAGAGACAGTTTAATATCTCCCATGTGGTTAGAAAGTAAAGTATTTGCAAAAAATTACACCCACAGGCCCTTTCTCTGAAGTAATTGTATGAACCATTCCCCAGGAAAGAGCTGCCAGATGAGAAGATCTGAGCTGTTTCTCCAGGATGTATGGAATTGAGGGGTGGGGGGAGGGTTTACCTTGAGATCTGGGTGACTCCAGAGAGAGTAAAGCAGTTCATCCATACTGGATAATTTCTTGGAGGCTGGGTCCAAAAAACAAGAACTAGAGAGTCCTCCCACTTCCTAGAATGATGTTGATGTGTTGAAGACAGTTTCTAGCAAGTGGGATGCTCAACCCCAGTAATTAGACATGAAAACAAAGCTGTTATTTCAAGATCCATATTACCAGTTTGCCTGAGGATAGTACAGGAGAGGAAAAATTCAAATGATGCCAGTACATCCTCCACAGTGAAGTAGATGACTGTTTAAAGGCAGTGGTGCAGGGCAGCCCAAAAGAAGGATGTATGTTCTAGGAGAGATTGCATGGTGGGTTCGGTAATGATGGTCTTGAAGGCCTCAGCGAAGCCATATCCAAAGTAAGTATCACCTCCAATAAAGGCAAAGCTCTTGAAGCCCTGAGATGGGGAAAATGGGCCAATGTAAGCCAGTTGAAGGCATGTTGGGTACCACATGGGATTGTGATATGATAGATCTTTCAGAAATGGACAACCCTAATTTCACCATTACATGGCATATTCCCCATGTCCAGCTGACTACCCAAACTGCCATTCTGATAACCTGATTTGATCAATTCAACAGAGAATTATGATGTATCTGGTGGACATGGATACGCCTCAAAGAATTTTGTGCAGATGGAGTCATCAACAAAATTCTTCCATTGGTAACGAACACCAAAGAGGACAGCATTTAATTATCTAATCCTATTCTCTCCAAGGTACAAACCACATAGGCAAGCAGGTAACCACTTCTCAGGAATCAGTGTTGACTCTGCCCCTCATTGTAGATGAAAATATTGTCTGCATATCTATCCCTTATAAAGAATATGGTGTAGCTAGATGATATAGTGGATAGGGAGCTGGTTCTTGAGGTCAGGAAGACTCATCTTTCTGAATTCAAATTTGACCTCAGATACCTATTAGCTGTGTGACCCTAGGCAAACTGCTCAATCCTATTTAGTTCAGTTTCCTCATGAATAAAATGAACTGAAGAAGGAAGTAGCAAACCACTCCAAGAAAAGAAATTTGCCAAGAAAATCCCAGATGGGGTCACAAAGGACATGACTGAAATGGCTGAATGACAATCCCTTAAGGCTCCATGGGACCCAGAGTTTAGCCTACTTCAAGGACTTACCAGAACCTCCATCATTCAGTGTCTCATTAGTAAATTAATACTTGCTAATTTACTTAATAGTAAATTAATATTGCTAAAGTCCAATAGCGCATAACTCACAGAGAGTGGAGCTATCTGAAATTAGGAGCCAAGTCTTTATAGGCAGGGTTGCAACAGCCTAGTCGAAGCAGTAGACTGCAAGCTAGTACTGGAAGCCTCAGCATTTGGTGGAATCACAATCCGTTTACTAAAGTTATTAACATTGAGGAACTCCTCATTGGTCCTGCAACTCTTTCTCTCAAATTCTTTGTATCTACTAACCCTCATTGGGACATGACTTACCCAAAATGACAGTGTGTCCCTGGGCATACTCTACATTATAGCAGCAGCTATACTCTCATTCCTCCCATTGCAATCTCCTAACCCCCTCCCCTTCAACCTCCCGATCCCCTCACAAATCCCCTCACACACTGGTCCTAAAGAAGGAGCTGGAACATTTCATTCCTCATTGGCACTTCCAGACTCTCCCTTTACCTCCATCATGCAGCAATCTCTTCTTGGAAGAAATTTTCACCCCATCTAAATTGTGGTTACAGCATATATTAACTTTGCGGGTCATTTGCCCTCCTTTCTCAAGGTCATTAACTAGTTTGCTGTCTTCCTGTCCTCCACAACTTCTATTATACTAGGAGATGTTAATATTTACATTGCTGCTGCTCCCTCAGACTCCTTAACTTCCCAATTACTCTCAGCGTCCTTAAATCTCATGACCTATTCCTTTAATATACCTCAGTCACACATATCCAGTCACACCTTGGATCTCACCATTACTCATAAGTGTTCCTTATAAATAACTCAATAAGTTATTTAATTAGAAGTTGTGATAATCTTTCTACAATCTATTATTCCACCTCTCCCCCTATATTTTCACATCTTGTAATCCCATTCTTCATCCTCTTCCAGATCACCAGTCTCTCCATTCCACAGTATTTTCTCATTCCATTATCCCTGCTTTGACCTCTCTTCCCTCTATTTCCAATCTTGAACCAATACTATTTCAACTCTACACTGTTTTCTATTCATCTTACTGCTTTTGTATACCTCAGTCCTGGTACTCCCACCATTTACCTCCTCCTCTTCTACCCAGAGACTGCTGAAAAATTGGAGGAAGTGTCACAATTGTGCTGATTTGGCACGTTATAAATGAATGTTGTCCAGATTAAAAATTGGACCCTCACTTCAGCAAGATAGTCTTTTTATTCCTTGATGAATCCCTGACCCTCCAAAAAGAAGCTATTCTTATATCTCCTGCACTTCTCCTGCTCTTTACTGAGAAAATTGAGGCATTCATAGTGAGCTTTCTTGTCCAGTTCTTTCCATTTCAAAATCCCTAATAATTATCTTCCATGCTGTCAATAAAACTCTTAGAGACACCTGACTGATAGGCCATGCTCTCTCTGACATCATTCACCACACCCTTATGGTGACATATGCCCCCATATATCATACAGTCTCTTGGATGATATCAGGGTCAACTTATTTTCTGAGGAGATTATGCTTTTACCACAAAGATATATAAAACCTCCCCAAGGGGGCAGAGCCAACATGACAGAGTAGAAGGAGCATTACAGTTGAGCTCTCCCAACATTGCACTCCAAACAACTTTAAAATAACATCTTAAATAAAATTCTGGAGTGGCAGAGCCAGCAAAAGGTTTGGATGAGACATTTTTCCAGCCCAAAACAATTCAGGAGATTGGAAGGGGAGTATGTGACATTGGAATGATGGCTGACCCAGAGTGCACATAAGCAGCAACACCAGCTATGGGCATTGGAGGCAGTAACAGAAATAGCAGCAGAAGCTTTGGGGACTCTTAGACCAGAGACAGTAAAAGGATTAGACAACTGTAACAACAATGCAGTATTCACAATGCCTATGGTGAATATAAGTATGCTGATATGGTTATTAGTCACAAAATGTAACAGGCTCTCTACATGGGGGACATAGCTAGAACCTTTATTCAAATACCAGAAAACTGAGTCCCCAGACCAGAAAGTCAAAGCCATCACAGTAGCCATAGAGTTGGCACATGTAATTAATGCAGTAAACACCCACATTCTCAAGCACTCAAAACAAAACGGGCTACCTCAGGCAAACATCCTCCTCTCCTTATTCATGGTAACTACTCAGCTTCCACACTGCTCCCTCCCAGCAGCTCCGGCTCCCACAGTTCCCATCTCCAGCAGTGCTCAACAAGAGTCCTTAGCAGAAGTTCTGGCATTGTGCTCTATCCACTGGCGTCACTGCCTCTTGCAGTCACCATGCTGGCTCCAGCCTGGATCCTATTCAGCTCTGGCTCCCTCCTGCCCCATCCCTTCCTGCTATGTCAGCAAGTTCGAGGGGCATGAAAGATCTTCAAATACCATTACCATTACATTCGGCCCCAAGATCTTTCATGTCCCTTACTTGGCAAAATTACATTAACAATACATTTCATTACTTAGGTTAATAGGAGTTTTAGGAGTAACTGGTGTCAACAGAATTTTACAACAATGTAACAAGAATAGCATGCAATAAACACAGCAAACAATATTTTAGGGTGGGGCTTGAGCACAAGCTCCCTATCATTCCCTCCCCCTGCCCCCGAACAAATGGGATCCCAAAATCTTGGGGTAAAGGGCGAAGGTCTCTTCTTCCATGGCTACTTGCTGCTGAGATTGGACATAGAGCTGTCCCTGTCCCAACTGGTCCCATTTGAGAGGTCAATTATTTAGCCAGCATTTGGAATGTGCTTGATGCAGGTCCAGAGGTCCAACCAGCAGGTCCAACATCACAGTTGTGGACAGGGGGTGACATTCAGCTTAAGCTATCAGGCATCTACAGGTGGAGGGTACCAAGCTTGCAGAAACAAATCTAGCAAACAAGATGAACAGACAAAAAGCCAAGAAGAAAAGGAGACAATAACCAGAAATAAGGTGGATATGGGTCAACCATGCTATTGTAATCCATAAGCCCGCTATTGTAGCCTCACTCATGGTAGAATATATGAGTTAAAGGTAGAATTTTGTAATCATCTTCTCCTGAATAAACAATAGTTACAGCATTGTCCTTCCCATGTGCTATAATCTCCGAAGCCTTTGGAACATCATCTAGCTTCTGTTTTACCCATACTTTAGCTCCCAATTTTATTCTATTAGTAGAACCAAATCCTTCCATTCCTCTAATAGATATTTTGGAAGGAGGGTCAGTTTTTACAAGTGGTATTGTTTAACAAGGAATGATAATCACTTGAACTATCCTATCATTTTTACAAATCTGAACTGGCTCTTCACCTAAATTATGGAATGCCACAACAATTTCTCCTTGATAATTAAGAATCTATTACTCCAGCCAATGCATGTATTCTTTGAGCTGCTAATCCTGATTTGGGTAAAATCTGTCCAAAGTAATTTTTAGGGATTCTTATGCATATTCCAGTGGAGATTTTTCTTATTTCTTTTCTGTCCAACCAAAAGTCCTCTAAACAATGTAAATCATACCCCACTGAACCAGGTGTTCCTGGATATGGTGCTGGGATATCTGTCCTCAAAGTCCAATGCTCAATATTCGGGATCTTATGTGTTTGTTGTTTTCTACTTTGCAGATTTGGGGTCATCATTCTGGCTAGAGGTATACTTCCTCCCAATGGTCTCTTATTGAAATTACGTAAAGCCAGGAACAAATTATCCTTCCAATGTTGATATGAATTATTGGAACTTAACTTCCTCAATTGTCCTTTCAGTAATCCATTCATTCTTTCAATCAACCCAGATGCTTCTGGATAATATGGAATATGATATATCCATTCTATATTGTTTAGTATACAATACCTTTTCATTTCATTACCTTTGAAATGTGACCCATTGTCACTTTGAATCTGCATTGGGGTTCCACAATATAGACTTAAGAGATCTAGAGTTTTAATGGTATTTTTCTGGGTTATATTCTTATAAGGTCAAGCCACTAGTACACCTGAATAAGTGTCAACACAAGTACATATAAATTTGTATCCTTTATCTTGTGGTAGTGGACCAATATAATCTATTTGCCAGATTTGGGCTGGGACCTTTCCTCTTTCTATTTCTACAGTTACTACCTGAGGAACAGTTTACACCTTTTCCCATTGACATATATGACATTCTTTTGCTATCTATTTTAGCAGTCAATGAGAGATACTAATACCTCAATCTTGTGCCAATCTGTGTGTGGCCTGGACCCCTAAATGGCTAGCCATTTGGTGAATCCATTTTGCTAATACTGGATCATCAGTTGTTGTCAAAGTAGGGACAATATGTTCAGTAGCAATCTTCACCAATCAATCATCATGAGCACTGTACTCACATTCTGGCATGGTGAGGGCCATGTGAGCATCTACATGAAAAAACTGACAAATCAGTAACCAAAGACATGTTCCAGATATCTTCCCATAATTCTTTGCCCCAGACTTGTTTGTCATGAATTTCCCAATTTTGAATTTTCCACATGGGCATCCATGTAGCTTACCCATTAGCTACCGCCCATGAATCAGTGAATATGTGACACTGTCCTCCTTGTTCTATTTTGATGGCTTGATGTACTGCCATAACTTCAGCATATTGACTACCTCCACCTATCCTAGTATTTTCCAAAGTCCTTCTAGTACATGGGTTATAGGCTATTGCTTTCCAATGTCTTTTTTGGCCCAAATATTAAGGAAGCCAGCAAGGGCAGTGTGGAGGGGAAGGACATACCCCCCAAGAGAAATTTATTTGGACATTTTTGTTTTGGATTGAGGAGATTATAATGCTGTGTGCTTTGTGTTTATTTAATGCTGTATGGTCACTCTCCTAATGAGTTATGTATCTTGCAAATATGATGTCTCTATTTTGTGGGGATTATGTTGTATTTGAGATGTTAATACTAATTTAGATATGTTACCTATGTAATATGCATGAAAAATCTTGGGGCCGAATGTAATGGTAATGGAAATCTTAAGATCTTCCCTGCCCCTTGGCCCCTTGATACACTTAAGTGAATCTGAGAACCTTCCTTGATTTGAAAATATACTCTGCCCCCTAATAGGCTGAATGTGGTCACATGGAGCCTGTAGCAGGAGGCCTGTCAGGATCTTGTTGCAAAAAAATCTGAACTTAAAAGAAAATTTGACACATAAGATCGAAGAGAAATATAAGATACACATCAAAGAATAATTACAAGGAACTCAATAAGGACAGACTGTTTATTTTTTATATGAAGAAAAGTAAAACATATGTACGGCTGTGATTAGTAACTGGGTAGTTGAAAGAAAAACTGGGGTAGACTGAGTGTGATGTGATTCTAAAAAGTAAAACTATTTAGGAAAAGGTAAGAAGAGTAATTATCATACAAATGATGTACAAAAGGAGGAACTAACACAGAGTAGTTAGATGGTGAGGAGAGTTGGCAATTCTGGAGCCCTTCTTTCATTGGGAATGGATTAAAGAAGGAACAATACATACATACATATGTACATACATACATGCACATACATATATATGTTTATGTGTGTATATGTATATATAGACTTCTACTATATGTATATATAGGCATGTACACACACACAGTCTAGAAGGGTATAAAAGTATTCTAAATGCAAGAAGAAATAAAAGGCTAAGGAAGGGATAGGGATTGGGGAGAGGATAAGGGAGAGATTTTTAGACAGAACCCTACTTACATCAGATCTGGGTTAAAGAGAGAACAATATATACATTTAGAATGGAATAAAAGTCTTCTAAATTTATAAAGAAATAAGAGGGTGAGGGAATAGGATGGGGGGATGGAAGGGTGATTAACAGGATTAACAGGCATGGGATAAGGAGAGAATAACATATTTGGAAGTCTATAAAAATTTTCTAACTTCAGATGGAAACAAGAGAGTAAGGCAAAAGGATGGGGGGATAGGATAATGGAAAGGTCTTTGGAGGGGGAGTAGGTTAAGTAATAGGAGGGCAAGGTAGTGGGTAGAAGTAAAGTAGAGGAATCAGAAAGGATAGGAAATAAGAGATATACACAAACATAAAATAAAGATCAGGAGTAGAATTTATTAGAAAAAAGGCTGGGGTAGTAATCATAATCTTAGACAAAGTTAAAGCTAGTATTTGATTTAATGATTTAATCAAAAGAGAAAAATAAGGAAACTACAATGTATGCTGACATATTGATCAATATTGTTTTAGACTATTTGAAACAAATAGACAGTGTAAGGATGAAATCTTGCTGTGGTATAGGAAATTATGAATTGATGAACTTAGAAAAATATGAAAAGACCTGGACTTAAGAAGAAAGATGTTATCTACCCTCAGAGAAAGAAGACAAACAAATTTATTAGTCTTACATAGATACATATGAATGGATATGTCTGTATATGAGTTTGATTATAGATCTCTAAGTATATGTATGTGTATATGTGTGTATATGTTTGTGTGTATGTGCAATGTATGTGTGTATACACATATACATATTATAAATGTGTGCATGCATGTATGTGTGTATATCTGTCTATCTATCTATCATCTACCTATCTATCTACCTCCACACTTAATTGTAACCTTCTTGGGGAAGGGAAATGGAGGAAAGGGGGGAAAAAGGACAAAGAAAAAAGGTGCACAAGAGAGAACAAAAGAAAACTTACAAGGAAGCAAAGAAAAGATCGACAGCTATAAATACAATGTGTAATATTTGTTATATAGGCTTTCTTGAAAAGGAAATTTCTTGCTGTGTATTTTATCTTCTCTTATGTTCTGCTGTGCACATGGCAATGCTTTTTTTTCTTTTCTTATTTTGTATTTAAGTTTTAGTGCTTAAGTTTAAAATAAATTTAAAAAAGAGAGAGAGTGGCCAATCAGTAGAATAGATCAGGTATAAATTACATTATAGTATATGACTATAGTAATCTAGTATATGATAAACCCAAAGATCTAAGTTTTTGGAAAAAAAACTCATTATTTGATAAAAACTTCTGGAAAACTAGAAAACAGTGTGGCAGAACTAAGTACCGTGTTTCCCCGATAATAAGACACTGTCATATTATTTTTTTTGGAAAGAAAAACACCAGAGGGCTTATTTTTAGGGGAGGGCTTATGTTGTCCTGCCTCAGCTCTCTTCCACGGCACTGCTCTCAATGGCGTCAGCAAGCAAATCACTGGGGAAGAACAGGATGACGCGCTCACTGCTGCAGCTCTGATTGGATGCAGCTCGGAGTGTGGTGTGCGTTTCACCGGGGGTGGGGAGGACGGTGCATACAGAGGGTACCGTAATGTAGCGTGTAGCGCAGGGGATCACCTTCACTACAGTAGCAATCTCAATAGGGTTTATTTTCGGGGGAGGGCTTATTTTAGAGGAATCTTACACAGTAAGGGGAGGGCTTATTTTTGGGATAGGTCTTATTATCGGGGAAACACGGTATAGACTAGCATCTTACACCATATACCAAGATAAGATCAAAATGGGTACATTACACAAGGTGATGCTATAAGTAAATGAAGAGAGTCTGACATAGTTTATCTGTCAGATTTGTGGATAAGAGAATAATTTAAGAACAAAGAGAGAGAGAGCATTACAAAAAAAACAGCCAATTTTGATTATAGAAAATTAAAAAGTTTTGCATGAACAAAACCAATGCAACCAAAATTAGAAGGAAAGCAGAAAACTGGGGGGGGGGAATTTGCAACAAGTATCGCTAATAAAGCCTCATTTCTCAAATATAAAGAAAACCGAGTCAAATTTATAAAAATAAGTCATTCCCCAATTAATAAATGGTCAAAGGATATAAACAGGCAGTTTTCAGACAATGAAATAAAAGTTACCTATAGTCATATGAAAAAATGTTCTAACCACTATTGATTAGAAAAATGCAAATGAAAACAACTCTTGAGGTTTCTCCTCATACCTATCAGAGTGACTAATATGACCAAAAAAGGGAAAAATTTTAATGTTGGAGGGGATGTGGGAAAATTGGGGCACTAATGCATTGTTGGTGGAGTTATGAACTGATCCAATCATTCTGGAGAGCAATTTGGAACTATGGCCAAAGTGCTATAAAGCTGTGCTTTGATTTAGCAATACCATTGCTAGGTCTATATCCCAAAGACACCCATAAAAAGGAGAAAAGGGTTTTTTGTACAAAAATATTTATAGCAGCTCTTTTTGTGGTGGCTAAGTGTTGGAAACACTGAATGGACATTGCCTCGATCAAACTGAGACTTGAGAAAGACCTTAGCTTAAAAAGACCATGATCTCCCACTACATCCAGGGCCATCTCCAGTTGTCCTGATCTATCTTGCCACTGGACTCAGATGGCTCCAGAAGAGAAAGTGAGGTTGATGATTTTGCACTGCCCTTCCTCACTTACATCCAATTCACTTGCACATCATGGCATCACCTTCGTGATGTCATGGTCCTTTTTGAGAATGAAGGACAAACAATAACAGCATAGGTAAGAAGACACAGGTATGAGTCAATTATGTTGAAATGATCTTAAAGAAATGGAGGGGTGAGAAAGAGTGAAGCATTGGGAGAAAGGGGAAGAGAGAGAAAGAATGGAGAAAATGAGGGGTAACTAGTTAATGAGTCAGAGATACAACTGCTAGCTTGTAGAGCCTTTATTGAGTGGGTGATCATTTAAAGTGGCAACACAATAGTGATAGTTCTTTTTTACTTTTCTTTTTTAAACAAAGACATGCTTGGGTTCCATGGAGTGTTGCCTAGAGGGAGCTAATGAGGATTTTTTGACCTAGAGAAGAATGATCTTGGAGAGCAGAAAATTGGAGCTCTTGGATCATTTTTTTTTGTCAAGAAAAAATATTGCTAAATGATGTACATGTAAAAATCAAGATAACAAAGAACAAGGCTGGTTTCTCTTTGGTGATCACTGAACCAATAGATAGTTGAAGTTGTGGCTCCTCCCTCTTTGTCAAGAGGGTCCTGGTGGCATCAGGTATTTATCTTGAACACATTGAGGCCTTATTTATCTCCATCATGTATCCATGGAGAGTGTTTCTGGTTAAAAGTGATCAGCACTGGTTTCATTTACATACACAAACATATATAAATTATTTATATATTTTAGATATCAAAATCTTATTAGAGAAATTTAAAATAAGGACTTTTTCTCATTTGACCACTTCCCTTTTAATCCTGGATACATAAATTTAATCTGTGCAGAAGCTTTATGCAGTTTGAAGGTTTATAGCACTGGTGCTACAGGTTTTTGGCCCCAAGCAGGTCTTTGCTCCCACAGGGCTTTGACTTACCTATCTGTCACAGGCAGGACAAATTTCCACACCCTGGAGCTTGGGTTTCCAAGGCACAGGAAAGAGGGAGGAGGGCCTAGAGTGTGCAATGTTTTGTTCTAAGTCTGTGTCACTTTCTTGAGTTTGCAAGTTTGCTAGTGCAGCCTTGTTGCTGGTAGCCTGGGAGAATGTAAAGGGATTCTGAGTGAACTCAGGTCAGAGGGCAAGGATTTTAGGTCATTTTGTTTAGTATTTTTTTAAACATTGTTTTGATTCTTACTGTCCTAGAACATAAAGGTAGCTGAAGTTCCTTTATTTTTAGAACATAATTTCTGCAGAAATTGGAGAGGTTTAAGAGGATGTGATGATCAGAGAAAATGTCTAGTTCATCACTCTAATGGTCTGGAGGTCTACAAGTATGATTTTTAGTGACATAATAATTATAAAGTACTTATCACAATCCTTAACACATAGTATTATGTAAAATTGACTATCATCATCATCATTGTCATTAAGGTACTATTTCCATTTAGCAATAGAAGTCTTCTACCTTTTTAAAGGGACTGGCTTGCATCATCTAACCTATAATAAGCAATTCTGGACAAAAGGCAAAATTATATACTCTGTGTTATCTCTTTGCTAGCAACTGGAGTCCAGTAATAGGCAAAGCAACTGCTTTTCAAATGTGGCATAGTCAAGTGGCCACTTTGGGGACTTGCCTAATACTTTCTCTAGTTACCATTTGGTGCCCCCTAACGACTCCATTCAGCATAGTCTCAATGAGCAGAATACTCCAGAGACAGGCTTTTTGTGGTCATAATGGCCCAAGGGGGAGACTGCAGTATAGCTTGCTTTAGATCTTCCAGGGATGTAGCCTTTTCTAGACCCTACTTGAAAGAGACAGACTTATAAGTAACTTGGTAAATGGGAGCTACCACAGTTGGGGACTATGAGTTCTTTACAACCCAGAGAGTCCAATAAGTCTTCCTTCTCATATCATGGGGAAGCAAGTGTTAGTAACTTATTTTGGACTACATCTGAAATCTTCTGGGTTTCCCACAAAACTTAACTGAGAAGGCTAGAACCCAGATTTTCTCAAGATTGATGTCTTACCACTTGTCCCTTGTACGAGCCACCTCTGGTCTGGGAACTCTGCCACCATGGTCTAATCTGGTCTGGTAGATATTATATCATCAGTGTAGTGGTGTATATCAATGCCTTCAGAAAGCAAGTCCTCTTTCAGGTTTTTGCCCACCATAATGTAGCAGTATAAAGGAGGGTTCAAGTAGTCCTGGTGAAGGTCAATGAAAATATATTGGATTGCTTCTCAGGTGACAACAAACTGCTCCTGGCTTGTCTCAGCCATAGGAACAGAGAGGGGAGAAATTGCCAAAGTTGATAACCCCATACCACTCACCCTGAGCCTGGGCTACCTGATCTACAACATTGACAAGGTCAGGAACAGCTGTAATGATGACCATGACAATTTTGTTCATCTCCCTTTAGTCCACTGTAAGATGTCAGAGGCCCATCTGCCTTGCTTATATGTCACACAGGATTATTGAAAAGAAATACTGTATGGTGTTAATTACATAGGATGGGTATCTTTAAGGGTTCAAGTTTGGCCTTTCCTATGGTAACATGTTTAGACGGCACTGAAAAGGCCTGCACAAATACTGAACCCTTTTCCATGGTCTACCTTTTGTAACCTCCCTTGAATGATCCAAATTGAGTAAGGTCTTTAGAGGAAACCTCAGGTTTAGGTGGAACTGAAGGGTCCCTATGTAGCAGCAAGCACCCCAGCATCCCCAGGGTGTCTGCCAACACAGGTTCTTAGATCTGCTTTGATAAAGGAAAGCAACTCAAAATGGGTTAACAAGCTTACTTTAATCAGTCAAATATATATCATTTACCTAGTTCAGGGGAAAAAGGTCAGCACCCCAAACTTCAGAATACAAAGACAGAATTATCAAGACAGAGAAACAGATCAAGCAGACAGTTTCCAAACTGTCCAACCATTACATCCATACCCAGTCAACATCTGGGTTTCCACATTCTGGGTTTTTCAAAGCCGGGGGGCTCTCAACAGTGGCTTCCCAGAGTCCAGATCAAATCACAGAACACTTCTCAAAGTGAGCCCCAAAACAAAGCCTCACATCAGGGCTTATATAGCCTTCTCCTGGCTCAGAGAATGTAACAACCTTATTGACCCACTGGCCAATCAAAAAGTATCTACTGAAAAACAAGCCTCCCACCCCAGGCTCCAGGTGCACTTTAGCCTAGGGGCAGGGAAGATCTTCAAATTCACATTCCCATTACACCCTAGTGTTCTGGTGTTGAATTTTCCTGTACAGTTTTACTAGCATACCCATTGACTGGCCATCAATTATTTCATGTCAACTCCATGTTTCAGGATCCTTTTCAGGAAGCAAGTTCCTTCTGGGAGAGGGTATCATTGCTCTCTGTCAACCTAGCAGTGTATCAGACCCTGTGATGCCTCTCCTTTTCTCAGAGTACCTATTTATATTGACAGTAGTATTTGTTTGAGCCACATCTGATTCAGCCTCCTGTTCAAATGTCACCAATTGATTAACCCAAACCTTTACAGCTGTGTGGTAGGGGAGGCCTATGGCTAAAGTCTGAAGCCATTTGGGTGGGGCTTCACTCAGAAGGTGGGATCTAACCACCCTAGAGCCAGTCAGGACACACAGGTACATTAGATTACGTGTGCTTGGGATCTGGGTAGGGGGAGCTCTGCATAAACATAATATATGAAACCCATTTCCTTTTGGAACTTCACTTCCTTCTAGATTCTAAATGGAGAACTGCTACAGTGGAAAACCATCTTTATAGGACTATGTGCAAATAACTACTCCTATCACCCACCTAAAAAGGGACAAAGAACATCTGTTTTGAAGCTTTCGTAAATTTAGTTGACAAAATATATCTTCAGACAGTTCCCTCAGCCTATAGAAATCAGATGAGAAGGGCTAGCATTAGTCCCATTAGACTATACCCTCAGGAGCCATTGTTCTAGTGACTCATCAGGTTTCTGTTGGAACTTCTGCAAAATTATCAGCTCCTTGGTAGAGAAGGTACACCCATGCCCTGCTCCTTCAGGGTAGGGAGTCACCCTCTTCCCAGTAGTAAGAATGGGAAAATCCCAGAGATTTTATTTTATTTTTTTGCTTTTTGGAGGGGGGAAGGCAGGGCAATTGGGGTCAAGTGATTTGCCCAAGGTCACACAGCTAGTAAGTGTTAAGTGTCTGAGGCTGGATTTGAACTCAGGTCCTCCTGACTCCAGCGCCAGTGCTCTATTCAATGTGCCACTAGCTATATAGGTGCTACCTAGCTGCTCCCACCACCTAGCTGCCCCAATCTCAGAGTTTTTTTAAATGTATTTTTTAAACATAAATACTGAAAGTTAAATACACAATTAGAAGAAGAAACATATTGTAAGCTTAAATACAAAATAAGAAAAGAAAAAAAAGCATGGCCATGTGCACAGCAGAACATAAAAGCAGATTCAAAATATACCCCAATAAATTTCCATTTCAAGAAAGCCTATATAATAAATACTACACATTGTGTTCAGAGCTGTCTATCTTTTGTTTCCTTATAAGTTTTCTTTTGTTCTCTACTATGCGCTTTTTATTTTGTTCTTTTTAACTCCTTCCTCTGCCCAATCCTCACCCAAGAAGGCTATAATTAAGCGTGTGTACATATACACATACACACATGCATATATATACACACATATACATATTATAAATGCAAACATACATATACATATTCTTAGGTATGTATAATCATATTCATACATGACATGTACATTCACATGCATCTATGTAAGACCATACTATACTTGTTTGTCCTCTATTTGTCTGAGAGTGGATAATGTCTTCCTTCTAAATATAGGTCTTTCCATATTTTTCTAAGTCCTCCAACTCATCATTTCCTATGACAGCAATATTCCACACCTTATACTGTCTAGTTATTTTAAATAGTCTAAAACAATATTGATTAATATGGCTGGCATATACTGTAGTTTACATATTTTAATCCTTTGATTAAATCTATTTTAACTTTAACTTTGTCTGAGGTCATGATTATTGCCACTGCTTTTTTCCCTAATAAATTTTCCCCTAATGCATTCTACTCCATATCTTGTTTTTATGTCTGTATCTCTTTTTTTCCTTATCTTTCTCCGACTCTTCTACTTTACTTCTATCCAATACCTTGCTTTCCTATTACTTAACCTGCCCCCCCCCCACCAAAGATCCCTCCTTTATCCTAGCTCCCTTATCCTTTCCCCTTATTTTTTGTTTCTATCTGAATTTAGAAGATTTTTATAGCCTTTCAAATACATATGTATTATTCCCTTTATCCCATTCCCATTAATCCAGACACCCTTCTATCCCTCCATCCTATTCCCTCACCCATTTATTTCTTTATAAATTTAGAAGACTTTTATTCCCTTCTAAATGTATATATTGTTCTCTCTTTAACCCAGATCTAATGTGAGTAGGGTTCTATCTAAAAATCCCTCCCTTTTCCTCTTCCTACTCTCTATCTCCTTAGCTTTTTATTTCTTTCTGAATTTAGCACTTTTATACCCTTCTAGACTGTGTGTGTGTGTGTGTATATATATATATATATACATATATTAGAAGTCTATATATACATATACACATATACATACACACATAAACACATATATGCATGTGTATGTATGAACATACATATATACATATGTATGTATGTGTGTTTATGTATTATTCCTTCTTTAATCCATTCCCAATGAAAGTAGGGTTCCAGAACTACTAGCCCTCCTCCCCCACCTAATTCCTCTATGTTAGTCCCTCCTTTGGCACCTCATTTGTTTAAGATAATTACTCTCATTACCTTCTCTTAAATGGTTTTACTTTTTAGAATCACATCATACTCATATCTATTCCAATCTTTCAAATTAGCCGGTTACTAATAACAACCTTAGATATGTGTTTTGAATTTCTTCATATAAAAAGTAAAGTCTGTCCTTATTGAGTCCCTTGTAATTAGTGTTTGGTGTATATCTATCTTATATTTCTCTTGGATCTTTTATGAAAAAAATTTCTTTTAAATTCAGGGGGTTTTTGCAACAAGATCCTAAAAATTTGGTAATTCATTGAATGTCCATTCCTCCTCTACCCCCCCCCCCCAGGATTATGCTTAACTTTGCTGGGTATGATATTTTGATATTTTCGACCACAACTCCAGTTCTTTTGCTCTTCAATATACAGTGTCCCAAGAAGTGCAATCTTTTAGTGTTGCCATTGCTAGGTCTTGTGTGATTCTAATTGTGGCTCCATCATATTTGAATTTTTTTTTCTTGTTCCTCATAATATTTTCTCCTTGCGTCAAGGGTTTTGAAATTTAACTATGGTATTCCTGTAGGCTTTCCTCATAGGATCTCTCTGAGGTGGTGATCAGTATTTTTGTTGTTCTTGTTTTCCTATTTCTACTTTCTCCTCTTGTTCTAATGCTTCAAGACAAATTTCTTTAATTATTTCTTGTATTATTGTAACAAGATTCTGTTTTTTATCATAGCTTTCAGGTAGTCTGATTATTCATGTTTTCTCTTCTTGATATGTTCTCTAGATAAGTTGTTTTTCTTATGAGATATTTCACATTATCTTTTATTTTTTTTCATTCTTCATATATTTTTTTATTTTTTCTTAGTCTCTTATAACTTTGCTGGCCTTTCCTTGCCCAATTCTAATTTTCAAGTAGTTGTTTTCTTCCTTAAGATTCTGAATCTTTTTTTCCAGTTGGTTGACTTTCACAATCTTGTTTTTCTTGGATTGTTCTTTTTTTTAGAAAAAGAATTCCCTCAATCTCTCTCATTTGATTTTTAAACTCTTTTTAAAGTTCCTCTATCAATTCTTTTTGAGAGGTGATCATTGGACATTACTCTTTGGCATAGGAGAAGTTTTCTTTTCTTTAACATCCTCTGAAGATGAATTCTGGTCTCTATTCCCATAGTAACCTTCTATAGTTGGGTTCTTTTTCCTTTACCTACTCTTTTTAAAAAATTTTTGGCAGCTTATTATTGTAACCACTGCTAGTGGGGTGGTGCCTCTGGTCTTAGATCCTCCTTTAGTTCTTCTCTCTGGCCTGGAACCAAAACCAAGAAGTCTACCCTCCTGTAAATGCCCACAGTTAGTGGTGTGCCCACCCCCACTGCTTCTGCACTCACGTATGTTAGTTTCTTCTAACGCAGGGATGCATCTTGGGCCTGGCATCAATTTATCAGCAGAAGTTCCCTCAATCTTCCCCTTTCCAGGCACTGGACTCCCAACAATGTCCAGGAGGTGAAAATTCCTATACCTGGTGCTGAGGTTATCTCCCAACCCAGCTAACTCCATGGTTCACTACTTGCTGTTTCAGTAGAACTAGCCTGGAAGTGCTTCAGGGACCAAACTTCAGTTCTGGGATTTTTTTTTGTATCTTGTCCAGTTGTCCCAGGAGGACCACTGTTCTGCCCAAACTCTTGTTTATTTTTACTTTTCTATGTTCACCCTGAGGTGCTATTTTGTCTTATTTGAGGTAGGAATCTGGAGAGCATGAAATTTTCTGACCTACTCTGCCATATTTCCAGAATCCTCTCAGCTGAAGTTTTCTTACCATTGTTGGGAGTTCTCAGGTCTCTACATCCAATTCACTCTTATTCCCCTGTTTCATGGCTCTGATCTCAGGAGGAACCCCAACCTCTGGCTCAGAGAACATATTGCTGGTTTCTGGATATAGTGTAATGGTAATGGAATTTAAAGATCCCTTTGTATTGGCTTGGTTTGGGGGTTAAGTGTTAAAACCCAGAGCTTGTGAATCCCACTTGTGGGATGGACTTGTTGACATGAAGAGAGGGGTCTGAACTGGGAGGAGCCAGTGCCGTAGATTTAGAGAAAGGCCCAAGCAGAGAGAGGCCAGAAGAACTTTTGGTAGCAGCATCGTGGAAGCAGAGAGAGAGAGAGAGACAGAGACAGAGAGAGAGAGAGAGAGACAGAGACAGAGAGATACAGAGAGAGAGGGAGGGAGAGGGAGAGAGAACTGCTAGCTGAAGCTACTTTGCCTGCTGAGGTCCAGTTGGAGCTGCCCAGGACTTTTGAGAACTGCCACCAGAGCTTCCCAAAACTGAGGAGGCATGACTGTGGTGCCGGTATTTTTTTCTGTCTGTTTTGATGTTATTTTCCAGATTTGTCTGCTGGTAAAAGATAATGCTATTGTTGCAGAGGTCCTGGAACCTTTCTGTTGGTTCAGAAGCCCTGAAGGAGGATTTTCTTGTTGTATGTTTACAGAAATCCTGGAGGAGGGTCTTGCTGATGTTTTCAGGGGTCCTGAAACTGTTCTGCAGTCAGAGAGTGAATTGATGAGGATGCTGGCAATGTATATTGTGACTTTGTTAAGCTTTGCCTTCCCAGGAACAGAGGTTGCTGAGAACTTGGTCAAGATAAAGAAAAGACCTCTCCTTGGGTATTGAATGCTGTGATGATATAGTTACCTTGTTGTGCCTTAGGGGTATATGGCCTTTGTGCTATCCACTGCCTATTTGAGAGGGTGCTTGGTAGTGATGGATGATATTGTAATTCAGTTGTGATCCAGGGGTGGAAAACTTTTGACTTTTATACTTTGTGACTGACCAAATGAATGTACTTTGTTTATGATTGGAAACTAATCTCCAGTTGAATAGAGAGAAGACTTTGAGATAAACTAAATGAATGTACTTTCCAGAGGTGGAGTACTTGGACCTTAGTACTTTGTGACTGAATTGAGGATTTACTAAATGGCTGAGTTACCCTGTATTTTGATATTGATTTTCTGTGAATGTTTTGCCTTAATTTGTCTTTGAATAAATGGAGTTTGCTATGCTCATAATCCTGGAAGTTGCTTGTGCTTGACATTACATAGGACCTCTCAGTTTCAACCCCCATCAGGAGAGATCCTTTCACCTCTGTGTCCACCAACTCCATTAGCTGCCTCTCAGCTTTTAATTGCACAGAGTTGCACTGGTCCAGTTTGCTTTCATTTTTATGCTGGCAGTCAATAATCAGGCAATGCTGGATGTGACTCTTTCTTTACGCTCCCAGGAATCATCCTCCAGCACCCACTGAGCCAATTCCTTTGTCACAATGGAAGCCAGCTCTCTGTCCCACAGAAAGGACTCACTATACATATTCAGCAGAGTTCTCGTAACCAGGAACTTTGTGGTGTTCTGCCATCTGATCACCCCATCTTTTGTATTTATGGGTCCCTTCCCTTAATTCAACTGCAATGTAACCACAATTTCATCTCATCTGGTCCCCCACTGTCATTAGAAAACCAAATGCAGAAGGTAGCTCACTTTACCTCAAATTGGATATTGGGTTGAAATGAGGCACTACAAGTCATTGCACAATTAGAGATTTAATTTGCCTCATACAACAAAAATACAGTGTCACTTAACTTGTCTAAATATGGCCTCCTTCATTTCCATATTGGAGTGTGTCTGGTCATTAGGGCAGGATATAGTAAAGGTCATGATGACCTGTATGGACTTCAGAAATCTTCCAAGACAGTTGAAAAGTTAATCCTTGTTGAAGGGGGAAATAAGGAGAGTCCTGATCCTACTTCATGTTATGGGTAAGGAGAAAGAAGCTGTGTCAGGGAAACTAGCAAGTATTAGTCAGATCACAGACATGAATCAACCCTCAACCATTTGATTAAACCGTCTCCAAATGTGAAGAGGATTTTTGAACATTTATACCTGGTGATCCCCTGCTAAAAGAAAGGTTACTATGGAAAGCATTGGGGTTGGCAGTCAACATCCATTTACAAATCAAACTTGAACAGCATTGGCTAGCCCTTTACCTTGCTGAAAATGGTATGAGGGGATTTTTTGACTCATAGATGCTGTACCAAAGATTCCTGCTTTCCAAAATCCCTCATTGCCTTTAATAATAAAAAATGTTGAAGACACTGCATTTCAGAATAGACAGTTCCAAGTGAGCTTAGCTACCATTATGGCTACCATCATGTGGTTTATCTTTATTATCACTGGATAATATTGGTCAAAATGGACAAATGGTAGTTTAATTTATGAGGCACACTGTTAACACCATCATATCCAAAGGGATGGGGGTCTCTAGTATTCTTTTCCCAAGAATTTCATCTCTAATGATAAAAAAGAATTCTCATCAGTCACAAATTATATTATTCCTCATAGAATTCTCATCTCCCATTCCCCAACCCCTTGTCTTTCATCTCTGACCAGAACAACTCTCCCAAGTTCATCAATACAGACTACTATTTCATCAAGATAATAAATAAATAAATAATGTGCAAACCATATATAAAAACAAACAAATCTTTATTTAGAGCTTAAGTCAAACTTTCCTTGAGGTTACCCTCCCCAAACCCCATCCCACATGACAGTTGCCTTGGATATGGTCAGCAGTTCCCTCTTCTTCAGAAAGAATATGAGGGACACTAGTTTATGGAGATCCACCAGTGATACTATGTAGAGGTGACTTCAGTTTCAGACAACACAATCGTTTTCTGTAAGTAGGGTTTCCAATGGCAAAAGTAATATATTTATTTCTGCTAGGGCCCTTATTAAAACAGTCTACCTTTTAGAGAAGGCATTGCTATGCAAGTCTGCTTTACAAAATGTACCAGATTAGTGACCCTTAATAAAAATCTCTGTTCAAGTCCATAATGTAACATCTTTGTGTTGTAATTTGTATATAAGCAGTTCCGTATTTTTTCTGTTCCATCCAATGTCTGTTAGATTAGCTCAATAGAGTTATCCCCAGTAGATAGAAGGAGGTTTATGGTTTCCTTTTCTTGTTCACCATTGGGGGCATAAGTGACATATCTCTGAATCAATGAAATACAATGCTTCGCCTTTTCAAAATCTTTTAAGTTTTACCAGTGCAAGATGTGTTGTGTATCAGGATTAAACTACTGTATCATATTAATGATCATGCTTTTCTTAGGGAGTAGGAGCCTATAACTTAGTTTTTCCATCTAGTAATGGAGAACCAGATATAACTTATATGAGTATTCTGTCACAAAGTGTAGCCCCAATGCAATAGTCACAGCACTGACAGCAACTACAAATATGCGGGTATAATGCTGAACTGCAAAAATATAACAGACTCTCCATATAGAAGACAGAAGCAAAACATTTATTCAAACACCAGAAAACCAAATTCCAACACCAGAAAGTCAAATCCATCCAAGCAACAAAGAAGTTAATACACTATAACATAGCAGGAAGCCACACCATCCTTTAACCTTACCACAAACACTCACAAGCTTAGCTGTCTCCTTGCCTGCATCTTTTCTCTTCCCTCTAATTGCTCTGAATCCCAGTTTCCTGTTTTACCTGTTCAACAAGCTCCTCCCACCACAGGCTTCATGTGATTAGATTCAACCTGTTAGGGGGCAGGGAAGATCTTCAAAGAATTCCCAGAGACCTGTTAAGGGGCAGGAAAGATCTTCAAATTCCTATTACCATTACACAGAGAAAAGTCAAAACTCAACAACACTTCCAGGAAATTTCAGTTGCTTCACCAACTATTTCTTGGTTTTAAGGGTGACACCATTGTCATCCAGGTTTTGCACAAGTTTCTGCTGCCTTTTAAAAATATGTATCTCTTATGGCAACAGGGTGAAGTTACTCCCTTTCATTGTGCTGAGAATGATTTCTCTGATGGCTAAAATCAGGTTATTTGACTTTTCTTCTATGTAGGGAATATACCAGGCCTGCACAACTTGGAAGTAGGTAGGGGCCAAAATTAAAATAAGCTAAACTTCTTCAAACCACAAGTAGGTTTTTAATAGCTTACTTTCCAAGAAAAGGTATAATTAATGATTAAACTATTTTGCAAGTAAACTGTATTTAATTTTTTTGTTTGTTTTTTGGAAGGAGGAAGGCAGGGCAATTGGGGTTAAGTGACTTGCCCAAGTGTAGCAGCAAGCACCCCAAGCACGTCCTCAGGGTTTGCTGCCCATAAAGGTTCTTGGATCTGCTTTGTTAAAGGAAAGCAACTCAAAATGGGTTAACAAGCTTACTTTAATCAGTCAGACATATATCGTTTACCTTGTTCAGGAGAAAAGGTCAGCACCCTGAACCTCAAAGTATACAGACAGAATTATCAAGACAGAAACATATCAAGTAGACAGATTTCCAAACTGTCCAACCATTACATCCATACCCAGTCAACATCTGGGTTTCCACATTCTGGGTTTTTCAAAGCCGGGGGACTCTCAACAACGGCTTCCCAGAATTCAGATCAAATCACAAAACACTTCTCAAAGTGAGTCCCAAAACAAAGCTACACATCAGGGCTTATATAGCCTTCTCCTGGCTCAGAGAATGTAACAACCTTATTGACCCACTGGCCAATCAAAAAGTATCTACTGAAAAACAAGCCTCCCACCCCAGGCTCCACATGCACTTTAGCCTAGGGGCAGGGAAGATCTTTAAAATTTACATTCTCATTACACCAAGGTCATACAGCTAGTTCTTATGTTAAATGTCTGAGGTCAGATTTGAACTCAGATTCTCCTGACTCCAGGGCAGGTGCTCTATTCACCTCACCACACTAGCTGCTCCTTAAACCATATTTTTAAAAAGAAAATTTCAATTAATATCAATTATTATACCTGTCATTTAAGATTTTTATTTATCATAAAATCACACTAATGTTAAAAAATTGCTTTGCTAAGTGGTACAAATTTTAATACATTTTTCAGGTTTTCTTACTGTTTATATTTAGTTAATAGGATTTTTGCTTCTTGTCAGTAATCAGTTTATCATAATCTGGAGTCATATTTGAAATTAATTTCTTTAGAAATCTAAAAAGTAATATTGGTAGCTGCTTCATTTTCTGAGTTTAGTTTCTTGAAAAACTATTTTCCCCCACTGAAATCTTTCAACAACTTGGATGCTTTAATTTATTTTTCATTGGTGTCCAATTTGCTTAAGTAAGGATGTTTTGATTCAAAATGGTGAAGATTGTATTCCTTTGGAATGGCTATTACTTCTTGGCAAACGAGGTGTGATATTTTGTCTCTTGCATAAATAAACAAATATCTATTTGTCCACTCCAGATTAAACATTCTATGTTCTGATTTGATCTTCCATTTCTCTTTATTTCCAATTTTACAAAGTCACTCCCAAAACATTAATGTTAGAATAAAAAAATCTCCACAGCAACTGTTTACATACAAAGAACTACTGAACTGAGGGTTTGACCTTGGAAAGAATGTCAGACACTCATGTAACTTGGAGGGGAGCCATGCAGTAAGTGAGGGGAAGAAACCCTTGCATTGTTGCCACTCATGGTATAGTGAGAGTCAGCTACATTGGTGCATGGATGAATTTACTTTGTCCTTGTTCAATGCCAGTAACTATTGAAAAGCAAAAGATATGATTCTTGCTCCTCTCAGACTAGAAACAGACTGACAATTGTTGGTTGCCATGGGTCATATGAGAAACAGAAGAGAGTGTGCAGTGGCAACCCACCTGCCAAGTTACATGATAGGCACAATAGTGACTAGGAAGGTGGGTTAAGCAGGACATGGATGAAACACATCACATTTTTACTTTCTTTAACATCCCTTACATTTTTTACAGGCTGCCTGAAATCCTTTGGCGGGCCACTTGTGGCCTTCAGGCTGTGTGTTGTGCAGGTGTGGCCTATACATTTCAGCAGGCTCAGATTTTGCTGAAACATTTCATAGTATATTTGTAAATGATGAGGCTGAGAAGAGCATGTTCAATCGTTCGGTCATATATGTCTCTTTGTGACCAAATGGATCATAGTACACTAGGTTCTTCTATCTCCCACTGTCTCTTGAAGTCTGTCCTAGCTTATGTTTATTACATCCACGACACTATTTATCCATCTCAATCCTGCCATCCCCTTTAGTACTATGGGTCCTAAACTCTTTAAAACTTCTCTGAACATTTTCTCAACACACATACATACACACAGAATCTGGTTTAAAAAGGTTGATTCTCACACTAGCCCCGGAGTCAGGAGGACTGAGGTTCCGGCCTCAGACACTTAACACCCACACAAAAAAAGCTAGCCGTATAACCTTGGGCAAATTACTTAACCCCAATTGCCCTCCAAAAGCCAAAAAAAAGGGCTAATTCTCAACTGATACTCTTTGGGTGCACTTACATTCACCAACAGGGTCCCTTTGGGAAATCATGGAAGTCCTCCAGAAAGAAACATGAATAAGTAATATAAGTATCTAAAGTTTATCCCTGAAGTTTCTAAAAAGAATTGTGTTTTGATGTTCAGATTAATAGTATGACTATTTTTACCCTGGTATAATGGGAATGGGAATTTGAAGATCTTCCCTGCACCTTAGTAGACCTAGGGGAGTTTGAAGACCTCCCTTGTTTTGAAAGTAAATTCTGTCCCCTAATAGGCAGAATGTAATCACATGGAGCCTATGGTGGGAGGAGTTTGCTGAAGGGAAGCAGAACCCACAGGAAGCTGGGAGTCAGAGCTAGCCAGATGATGGGAGAGAGAGGATGCTCAGGCAAGGAGACAGAAAGGTTTATGAGAAAATATTGATCTTGTATTGGTTTGTGGGAAGGCTAAAGGATGCTGTGGCTTTCAGTGTTATTATGCCTTCTTAATATCTTTGGAAGTATGATGGAATTGGCTTACTGGTTTTGGGATTCAGTTTTCTGGTGTCTAAATAAATGTTTCAGTTCTGTCCTCTATGTGGAGAGTTCAGTATATTTTGTGATCAAATATCATGCAATATTTATAGTCATGGTCTTTATTGTGATTGTGAGTGCTGTAAATGTTGCACTGGAAACACCTGGCTAAATGTTTTGGATGGAAAGGATATAAGTATTCTGGTGGTGGATGCACTTGATAAAAACTTTTTCAATCTTTTTTTTTGCTTTTTTTTTTTTTTTGAAGGCAATTGGGGTTAAGTGATTTGCCCAAAATCACATGGCTAGTAATTGTGTCAAGTGTCTGAGGCCAAATTTGAACTCAGGTCCTCCTGACTCCAGGGCTAGCACCTTATTCACTGCACCACCTAGCCACCCCTAAACTTTTTAATCTTGCTGTCATAAGGTCAATCTATTGGAGCCACCACAATCAGCATGCTCACATAGTCAGTAGGGAATAGCTCATTGTCATGAAAAGTGGTGGGTCCAGTCCAAGACAACTTGGAAGGACTGAAGGAAAGGTCTGTTGCATCAGGGTGAGAGAGGAGAGCAGTCCAGCACAGGCCGCACCAGTGCAGACCAGGCCCCAGCAAATGAGAACAGGTCTTCGAACTACTGAATCACTGGTAGCATTGGCAGTTTCCAGAACTCTCAGCTCACAGACACGAAAGATGACTTGGAAGGTCACACCTGTTAAAAAGTGTGGTCCAATGAAGCTGTGCCAGCATAGCCCCAGACCCAGCAAACCAGGAACAGGCCTTGGGAGTCACTGAATTAGCAGCAGCAGTGGCTGCTTCCAGAGGTCCCAGCCCACAGACAGTAAGGGGGTCAAATAACTGGTCAGAAGGAAATTACAGGGATAATTTTGCTAGCACTGAGGCAGGAGTCTGTTACTTTGCCATGCTCAGATCCAAGCTACAGTTCTGGGTGGAACTCCCAGGGCAAGGGGGAACACTAACATAGCAGAACTTGGGGCAACTGTGGAAGGTGGACACTCCTCATAGTGCCAGGGCAGAAAAGAGTGCTTGTGGTCACTCAGACCAGAGCACAGACCAGGAGAGTAGTAAACACCTCACCTTAGATCATACCACTTTGGAAGAACTAAAAAACTTAAGGTCTCTAGAAGTATCTCTGAAAACAGTTGCACAAAACCCCTGAAGCTTGGGACAGTGTGACCCTCCACTCAGGAAGCAAAGCCCTACTTTAACAAAGTCTTAAAGACAACTTATAGTCTGGGAAAATGAGAAAGGAACAGGGAAAAAAAACTCTTTGGAAGTAATTATGGTAACAAGGAAGATCAAAACACATGCAGGGGTGGCTAGGTGGAGCAGTGAATAGAACACTGGCCCTGGAGTCAGGAGGACCTGAGTTCAAATCCATCCCCAGACACTTAACATTTACTAGCCATGTGACCTTAGGCAAGTTGCTTAACCCCAATTGCCTTCCAAAAAGCAAAAGGAGATTTTGAAAACCAAGTAAAAGACATAAAGTAAAAAGTAGGAAGAGAAATGAGAGTGATTCAAGAAAATCATGAAAAAAGAGTCAACAGCACAGTAATGGAGACACAAAAAATACTGAAGAAAATAACACCTTAAAAAACAGACTAGGTCAAATAGCAAAAAAGGTCCAAAAAGCCCAAGAGGAGAAGAATGACTTTAAAAAGCAGAATTGGCCAAATGGAAAAGAGGTCCAAAATCCACTGAAGAAAATAATTCCTTGAAAATTAGAATGGAACAAATGGAAGCTAATGACTTTATGAGAAATCAAGAAAACTACAACAAAACCAAAAGAATGAAAAAATAGAAAACAATGTGAACTATCTCATTGTAAAAACAACTGACCTGGAAAATAGATCCAGAAGAGCTCATTTAAAAATTATTGGAGTACCTGAAAGCCATGATCAAAAAGTGAGCCTACACATCATCTTTCAAGAAATTATCAAGGAAAACTGTCCTGTTACACCAAAACCAGGAGGTGAAATAGAAATGGAAAGAATTCACTGATCACTTGCTAAAAAAAATTCCAAAATGAAAACTCCCAGGAATATTACAACCAAATTCCAGACTTCCCAGGTCAAGGAGAAAATATTGTAAGCAGTCAGAAAGACACAATTCAAGTATCATGGAGCCACAAGATAACACAAGATGTAGCAGCTTCTATATTAAAGAATCAGAGGGCTTGGAATATGATATTCCAGAAGTCAAAGGAGCTAGGATTGCAACCAAGAATCACACACTTCCTCCCCCCCACCCCGCTGAAAAATTTAGTATAATCCTTCAGGGGAAAATGGAAATTCAATGAAATAGAGGAGTTTTAAGCTTTCTTGATGAAAAGATCAGAACTGAACAGAAAATTTTAATTACAAGTACAAGACACAAGAGAAGCATAAAAAAGTAATCAGGAAAGGGAAACCATAAGGGACTTAATAAGTTTACACTGTTTACATTCCTACATGGGAAGATTATATTCATAACTCATAACACCTTTCTCATCATTAGGGTAGTTAGAAGGAGTATATATAGACAGAGGGCACAGATGTGAGTTGACTATGAAGGTATGATATCTAAAACAGAAAATTAAGGGAACAGACAGAATGTTTGGGGAGAAAAAGAAAGGGAGAGGTAGAATGGGGGTAAAGTATCTCATAAAAGAGGCAAGAAAAAAGCTTTTAGAGTAGAGGGGAAGAAGGAAAGAGGTTAAGGGGAGTGAGTGAACCTTACTCTTGTCAGAACTGACTCAAAGAGGGAATAAGTTACACACTCAATTGTATACAGAAATGCCCTACAGGAAAGTAGGAGGGAAAGGGGATAAAAGAAGCAGGGGGTGATAGAAGGGAGGGCAGGTTGGGGGATGGGTAGTCAGAAGCAACACAATTTTGAGGAGGGACGGTGTGAAAGGAGAAAGAGAATAGAATAAATGGGTGGGGGGAATAGGATGGAAGAAAATACAGGTAGCAATAGTAATGGCAAAAAAATTTTGAAGCAAGTTTCTCTGATAAAGGCCTCATTTCTCAAACATATAGAAAACTGAGTCAAATTTATAACAATAAGAGCCATTCCCCAATTGATAAATGATAAAAACTATGATTAGTTTTCAGATGAAGTAATCAAAGCTATCTATAGTCATATGAAAAGAATGCTCTAAATCACTATTGATTGGAGAAATGCAAATTAAAACAATTCTGAGGTACTACTTTATACCTATTAGATTAGCTAATAGGTCAGAAAAGGTAATTGACAAATGTTGGAAGGGATGTGGGAAAAATGAGACTTTAATGTGCTGTTGATGTAGTTGTGAATTAATCCAGCCATTCTGTAGAGCAATTTGGAACTATGCCCAAAGGGCTATAAAACCCTTTGACCTAGCAATACCACTACTAGGTCTATATACTAAAAGAGAAGAAAAAGGAAAAGGACCTTTATGTACAAAATTATTTATAGCAGATCTTTTCTGGGTGTAAAGAATTAGAAATTGAGGGGATGCCCATCAATTGGGGAATGGATGAACAAGTTGTGGTATGTGATTATGAAGGAATACTATTATACTATAAGAAATGGTGAGCAGGATGCTCTCAGACTTGCATTAGCTGATGCAAAGTGAAATGTACTGTGTATAAAGTAACAGCAATATTGTAAGATGATCAGCTGTGAATGACTTAGCTATTCTCAGCAATACAATGAACCAAGACAACTCTGAAAGACTTATGATGAAAAATGCTATCCATCCCCAGAGAAAAGAAATGATGGCATTTGAATACAGATTGAAACATACTTTTTTTTGTCTTTGAAAATTTTTCCTTGACTTTTTTTCTTGTCTGTTTTCTTTTACAACATGACTATTATGGATATGTTTTGCATGACAAAAAAAATCAGGATGCTTCCCATAAACTTGTCTTTTGGGAAATATGCTTTTCAACTCCCTGTACCCTAGCTGCCAGCTGCTGTAGCACCAATCATTGATGTTTTCTTTTAATTTTTTCCATAAATTTTTTTTTCCTGAATTAGAGGGTTCTACTAGGATACATGAAAATGAGAGTTGCCATTGTTTATGAGAAGGTAGGGTAGCCATAAGGGAGTCATAGACAATATGTTGAATCTTTTTCAAGAGTTTGTTCTCTCTCCATCACTATCTCATATCAGAGAATGTTGTTCTGCTTGATGACTGTCCACCTTGGTTCATGTTCTCTGTCATCTCAATAGTTGAAAAATAGACCCTTTAAGTACAGAATTGATTTGTGCTAATCTGAACATTTAGCCTAATCTTATAAGAGCATACATTTAGACCTGGAAGAGATCTTATAGCCATTAAGTCCAACTCTTCTCAGTTTGCAGATAAAAAAATTGAGGTACAGGCTCAGTTAAGCAACTTATCTAAGGTTACATGACTAGTGTCAGAGGGGAGATTTGAAACTAGGTATTCCTGAGACTTATCTGTCCTGTAGACAATCTATTATTTCTTTTTTGTTTTTTGGAGGGGGAAAGGTAGGGCAATTGGGGTTAAGTGACTTGCCCAATGTCACATGGCTAGTTTTTGTGTTAAATGTCTGAGGCCAGATTTGAACTCAGGTCCTCCTGACTCCAGGGCCGGCTCTCTATTTACTGCACCACCTAGTTGCCCCCTTTTTATTTTCAATCTATTATTTCTAATGGGGAAAATCATGTTTATAGCTATGTCTCTCTTCATAGAAAATGTGATAACATACTTACAGAACCCTAGAGCATCAACTCAAAATCTGGTTGAAACAATTAACCTCAGCAAAGTTGTAGGATATAAAATTATAAACATTTTAACACATTACCAACAAAACTCAGCAGTAAGAGATCAAAAAAGTTCCATTTAAAATAGTTGCCCTAAATTTGGGAGTCTATCTGCCAACACAAAACTAGGAACTATATGAACACAATTACCAAATACTTTCCACACAATGACAGATTCTAAATATAAGCAATTCAAAATATAGAGCTATAAAAAATAACAAAATTAGTTTGGAAGAATAAGGTCAAGAATATTGAGGGAATCAATGAAAAATAATGTGAATTGAAGGAAGGCAGTCTAGCAGTACCAAATTTCAAATTATATTATAAAGTGGTAATCATCAAAGTAATCTGGTACAGAAGAAATAGAGTAGTAGATCAGTGAAGTAGATTAAGTACACAATAACACAGTAGTAAATGACTCTAGTAATCTCATATTTAATAAACCCAAATACTCAAGCTTTTGGATCAAGAACTCATTATTTGATAAAAATTGCTGGGAAAACTAGAAAGTAGTTTGGCAGAAGTTAGACTTAGACCAATATCTCACAATATATCATGATAAGGTCAAGATGGGTAAATTATTTACACATCAATAGAGTATGGAAAATTTTACCTGTCAAATTATAAAGAAGAGCTCATGACCAAATAAAAGATAGAGGATGATGGGAAATAAAATGGACAATTTTGATTATATGAAATTGAAAAGTTTTTGCATAAACAAAATCAATGTCAAAATTAGAAGAAAATCAGAAAACTGGAGGGATTTTTGCAACAAATTCTCTGATAAAGGTCTCATTTCCCAAATATGTAGGGAACTGAGTCAAATTTATAAAAATAAGAGTCATTTCCCAATTGATAAATGATCAAAAGATGTGAACAGGCAAGATTTGGAAGAAGAAATCAAAGCTATCAATATTTATATGAAAAAATGCTCTAAATGATGATTAGAGGATGTAAATTAAAACAATTTCCAGGTACTACCTCACAGTTTACCTAACACGACAGAAAAGGAAAATGAAAAAAGCTAAGGATGTGTGGAAAAATAGGTACACTAATGCATGGTAGGTAGTCTTACTAATTCGTCCAACTATTTTGCAGAACAATTTGGAACTATGTCCAAACGGCTATAAAACAATGAAACCCTTTGACACCACTACTAGGTCTACATTCCAAAGAGATTTTTTTTAAAAGGGCAAAGGATCTAAATGTAAAAAATATAGCAGCTCTTTTTGTGGTGGCAAAGAATTGGAAATTGAGGGTATACCCATCATTTGGGGAATGGCTGGCTGAACACATTGCATTATAAGATTATGATGGAATATTTTGTGCTATAAGAAATGATGAGGGGGATAGTTTCAGAAAAACCTGAAAGACTTATATGAAGTGATGCAAAGTGAAGTGAGCAGAACCAGTAAAACACTGTACACAGAAAATAGCAATATTGTAATGATGAACAACTTTAAAAGACTTAGCTACTCTAATCAGTACAATGATTCAATTCTGAAGGACTCAGGATAAAAAAAATGCAGTCCATTTTCAGAAAGAGAATTGACAAACTCTTGAAAGAAGATTAAAGCATACTTTTTCATTTTATTTTTCTTGCTTTTTTTTGCCAATATGGCTAATAATAGAAATATAATTTGCATAACTTCATTTATATAATTGATATCTTTTTACTTGCCTTCTCATTGGTGGGGGTGGGTTGGAACTTGTGAGAGAATTTGGAACTCAACATTTTTTTTTAAAAGAATGTAAAAATAAATGTACTATATATTTTTAAAACAAAATTGTGATATAGCAAAAAGCATTAATTAAAATAAAAAGTGAGAGATTAAGTACTGAAGAGCCATAGTCATGTTCACACATGACTTAGCAGCCATCACTTTAAAGCACCAGAGAACTTGAAATATGATATACCAGATGGCAAAGGCTATGGGCATACAGCCAAGAATAACTTGCCCAACAAAACTGAATATAATACTATAAAGGGAAAAAATGTATATTTAATGAAATAGATAACTTCCAAGCATTTCTGATTGAAAAGACCAGAGCTACAGGGAAATTTTGAAGTTCAAGTACAGAAGAAAAACATGGAATTATAAATATGAATGAACAATGATAAAGGAACAGACAAGGAAAAACTGTTTACCTTCGATGATGGAGAGATGATACATATATCCTCTCTGATCTCTATCATCATCATAGTTCATACAGAGTCCAATTATACAAGACCTAGGAGTGGTTCTATATTTTCTTGAATATCTCAAGAAAAGAATAGAAAGAAGGGGGAAGAGGAATACACTGGAGGGTGAGAGGAATAGGGAAAGGAAAGTTAAGAGAAATTACCTCGTGTAAAGGTACATAAGCAGATATCTATACTAGCAAGATAAAGGGAGTTGGAGTGGGGGAAGCTGGTGACATTTGTACCTTGCTCTCACCTGAACTAGTCAAAAGAAAGAAGAATATACACATAATTGGGTACAAAAATCCATTTCACTCAACTGTAAAATAGGAAGGTAAAGGGAGAAAGAGAGAGGAGAATTAGAGAGAGAGTAGAGTAAGGGAGGGAATAGTCAATCCTAAGAAAAATAACTCTAAGAATGTACAAAAATATCTACATCTCTTTTTGAGGAACCTGAAGGAATGCCTATAAATTGGAGAATAGACGAAGTTATGGTACATAAATGTGATGGAATAATATTGTGCTGAACACAAACAGGATTCTAGAGGACAAATGATAAAACATGTTACTCACCTGAAAGAGAAGTGAAAAACTCACATGAATAATAAAACAAAGTATTTTTGGACATGGCATATGTTTTGATTAAAAATGTTAAAGCTGTTTTTAAAAAGTCAGTTTACTAAGAATGAGATCTATAATTTTTGGACATAGTTAATAGGGGAATTTGTTTTTCTTGACTCTATATAATTTTTTACAAAGGGTTTGTTTCTTTTCTGCCCATTGCCTCTCTAACCCACCCCATAGGTTGGCTAAGAGTAAGAGAAAATGGATTTCTATTAGTTGCAGGAGATAAAATTTAATTAAAATAGAAAAAAATACTACCTCTAAAAAAAAAGTTCAGAAAATAAAATTTTAAAACTAGTGAACAAAATAAGTTGATAGGAGAAGGAGGATTCTACTTGACTAACTGAGAGGAAAAAGAGGGGGAAACTGAATAATTAGGTAAACACAAGAAGAAAAGAAATGATAAATAAATTCCAGAACCAGAGATAGGGGTAACAAATGAGAAGAGAATAATGGCTCAATGGTGAAGGGAAGAGAGCTGTTAGGAATAGAGCTACCTTAAAGTAGATGAAGTTAATGTAATTGAAGAGACATTGTATTGTGTTTACATTAGAAGTGGGGGAGGGATCCTAATTTTGAGGGGAAAAACAATGTTAAAGACAAATGGAGAAAAATGCAAACCTAACTGTCATAACTTTAAATGTGAATGAATTAAGCAATTCTATAAAATTAAGCAATCCTATGAAAGAAAAAAGAAAAAGCACGATATTAGATAAGAAAAAAAAAAACCCAAAATCTGTTGGGAAACACATTGAAAAAACAAAGAATACATGGAATAAAAAAGACGTAAAAAAATTGACAATGAATCAAGTATATCTAAAAAAGCATCAGTGGCAACCATATAATCAGGTAATGCAAAAAACATTCACAAAATTAAAAGGGATAAATAAGAAAGCTACATTACACTGAAGGGAACCATAGAAAACAAGTCAATATCAATTTTAAGCTTGTGTACCTTACCATCTAAACTCACAAAGGAAACATTAACTGAGCTACAAAAATACACAGAGAGTAACACAGTAGAGACAGGGGATTTCAATGTTTCTTTTTCAAGTCTTGATAAATCCAAGAGAAAAATAAACAAAATGGAAAACAGAATACTAAGCATATTGCTTCAGAAACCAGGGCTAAAAGATTTGGTGTATCTTCTAAATAGGACTTCAAAGAATACACTATTTCTCCATGCCCTGTGAAGCCTTTTAAAATCTAGGCGAACAAGAAATAGTTTATCTGTCAGATTTATGGAGAAGGGAATATTTTATGACCAAACAAGAGTTAGAGAATATTATAAAATGCAAAATGGATAATTTTGATTACATTAAATTGAAAGTTTCTGTACAAATAAAGCCAATGTAACCAAGATTAAGAGAGAAATGGAAAATTGGGAAAGAATTTTTACAACCTGTGTTTCTGATAAATGCCTCATTTCTAAAATATACTAAGTCAAATAAATAGATAAATTAAAATATATTGAGTCAAATCTATAAGAATACAAGTCATTCCCCAATTGATAAATGGTCAAAGGATATGAACAGGTAGTTTTCAGAGGAAGAAATTAAAGATATCTATAAGCATATGAAGAAATGCTCTAAATCACTATTGATTAGAGAATTGCACATCAAAACAACTCTGAGGTACCCCATCTCACCAGTCAGATTGGCTAAGATGACAAAACAGGAAAATAATAAATGATGGAGAGGATGTGGAAAAATTGGAACACTAAGTCATTGTTGGTGGAGTTGTGACCTGATTCAACCATTCTGGAGAGCAATCTGGAACTGTGCCCAAAGGGCTATAAATAAGTGCATACCCTTTGACCCAGCAATACCACTTCTAGGGTTGTATCCCAAAGAGATCATAGAAGTGGGAGGAAGACCCATATGTACAAAAATATTTATAGCAGCTCTTTTTGTGGTAGCAAAGAATTGGAAATCAAGGGAATGCCCATCAATTGGGGAATGGCTGAATGAGTTGTGGTATATGAATGTAATGGAATACTATTGTGCTATAAGAAATGAGGAGCAGACAGACTTCATAATAACCTGGAGAGGCTTATATAAATTGATTCTGGGTGAGAAGAGCAGAATCAGGAGAAATTTGTACACAATTACAGACACAAAGTATGTGTGATGACTAACTTTGATAGACTGGGCTCCTCTCAGCAATGCAAGGTTATAAGACAACTCCAAAAGACTCATGATGGAAAGTGGTATCCACATTCAGAGAAAGAACTACAGAGTCTGAATGCAGATTGAAGCAAACTACTTGCTCTCTTTCTTTTTCTTGTTTTGTTTTGTTTCCTCTTTCCCATTGTTCATTCCATTGGTTATAATCCTTCTTTGCAACCTGACCAATGTTTAATGTGAAGGTTTTTGTAGATACTATATTTGATTACATGCCACCATGGAGAGGGGGGGAGGGGGAGAAGAAAATTTGAAACTCAAGGGACTGTGGAACTGAATGTTGTAAATGAAAAATAATTAATTAATTTTAAAAATTTGAAACCAACAAGTCAACGAATAAATCTAAAACAGAAGAGATGTTAAAATTTGAATTACACACAGGAAAACAAAAACACTATAGAAATAATAAAACTAAAAGTTTGTTCTTTGTAAGACTAGTAAAAGTTAGCTAATTTTATTAAAAATACAAAAGGACATATAATCAAATCAACAAAAAACAGCAAACGAGTAAGGCAAAAATCACAATAAGACCAGAAGAAATAAAAAACATAATTGGAACCTACTATGCATGGTTATATGCTAACAAAACTGAGAACACAAAAGAAGAGAAATATCTTCACAAATATAAAATACCCAAGCTGATTAGAGAACAAATTGAGTTCTTAAATAACCTAATCTCAGAAAAGGATATAGAAGTAGGTGTAAAGATACTACCAAAATAAAAAATCTCCTGGTCCTTCTAGATGCACAGGAGAATTCTATCAAACTTTTAAAGAGCAATTAATTCCCCATATTTCACAAATTATTCTAAAAAATTTAGAAAGATCTGCATAAGAATCCTTTTGTGAGACAAATATAGTCCTAATGCCAGAACCAGGGAAGGATAAAACACAGGAGGACTATAGAACATACACACTCACACACATATACATATATAGCCACATGTGTTATATATATATATATATATATATATATATATATATATGATTAATGAATACTGACCCAAATATTTTAAGCAAAATCCTGCCAGACTACAATGATTCATCCAAGAAATCATTCCTTATGACCAAGTTGGATTTATACTAAGGATGCAAAGATGGTTCAGTATTAGGCAAATAGTCAATGTCAGTAATCATTTTAAAAATAAAACGTCCCAAACCAAATATAACACTCATTTATGCTTAACCCCCACCCTTTCCCACAGAAGAGAGACCATTTTTATATCATAAACAGTATATGTGTAAAACCAAAAGGAAGCATCATATACAATGGGAATACACTGACTAGAAATTTCCTCCCACAAATGCAGAAATAAAACAAAGATACTCTCCCCACCATTATCTGATATAATTTTGGATATGCTAGCAATGGCAATAAAACAAGAGAAAGAAATTAAAACCATGAGAATAGATAAAGAGGAAATAAAACTACCTTTTTTTGCTAATGATAAGATGGTATACTTGGAAAACCTTCAGGAATTAGCAAAGATATTAATCAAGACAATAGCTTTAGGAGAAGACTATACAGTAAACCTTCAAAAATCAACTGCATTTCTATATAACAAAATCTAAGGAAGAATAATAGACAAGAAAAAAACAAAATGCATAAAGTATCTAGGTATCAACCTCCCAAAGCACCTAAATGACCTGTTTAGATTCAATCAATTATAAAGTACACCTTAAAGAAATAAAGAACAACTTAAATAACAGGAGGGTTATTTACTGCTCATATCTGAACTGTGCAAATAAAATAAAAATGAGACAAAGTTAACATACACTTTGAAAGTCATACCAAATTATCAGACACTTGATAAAATAATAATAAAATTAATTTGGTAGAACAAAAAATCTAAAATATCAAAGGAGATGATGAAAAGTTATAGGGACAAAGAAGGAAGAGTACTCAAGAGATATCCAATTCTATTATAAAGCAGCAGCCATCAAAATCATTTGATATTGGTTAAAAAAAATAGCAAGGTAGAGCAATAAAATGCACTGGACAAATAGAGAATAACAATGGAATTTGATAAACCATTGTTTGATAAAGTGGAAAACATAAATTACATGGAAGAAACCCTCCCTATTTGATGGAAAAAGTGCTAGGAAAACTGGAAAGTGGTAGAAATTTAGCTTAGACCAACCCTTTACATCATATTCCTTAATCCAGTCTAAATGGATATGTGACCAATTTTAATATTAATATTAAAGATCACACTATAAAAATTTAGGAGAGAAGCAGACCATATACTTCTCACAGTTTTAGATAGGATATGTATACTTAACCAAACAAGAGATAGAGGTAATTATAAAAGATAAAAAGGACACTTTAATTACATGAAACTGAAAAGCTTCTGTATAGACAAAAATCAACATATTTAGGACAAGATGGGAAGAGGCAGAATGGGAAAAATATAACTGTATTAAATTCTTCTGACAAAAGTTTGACATTGAAGATATACAAATAATTAATATAAGTATATGTATATATATTTGTGTGTATATATAAAACCACATATATACATAACTCTGTGTGTGTGTGTATATACACACACTCTATTAATCATTCCCCAATAGAAAAAAGTCAAAAGTTATGATCAAATAGTGCTTACAAGAAGAGTTGTAAAGTATTAAGAACCACAGAAAAGAATGCTCCAAATTATTATTGTTTAGGCCAAACAGAAAACAACAATGCAATGAGACAACAATAAATATAAAAACAAAGCTATAATTCAAGCCTGATGCTACTTTGGTAGGAATGTATCCATAAGGTAGGGATTCAATTGCTCCAGATGCTGGGTAGCCATAAGAGGTTGATGGTAGAGATGGAGTGACATAGATTTCTTTTAGAAATTCCAGCCCCTGATTTTTTTATAGCAACCAAGGAACCCATTACTGAGATAATTCATCATAATCCCCATCATAGGGACAAGTATGCTTAACTCTTCATATTAATCATCTCAAAAGGAATAAAGGACCATCCCCACTCAAGACTTTTAACTGATTTAAGTGACTGTGCAAAAGAAATTCTTCTGTGAGTTTCCAATGTAGATGGAACTCTGAGGCTAAGAGCTCTGCATTGGCACAATTGGACAAAGTCCTCATCTACCATCATTCCAATGACTCATTAGGTTGCTTTAACTTCTGCAGCCTTATAAGTTCATTGCAATTGTTCATAGTGCAAGCTTGAGGCTCAATTACCATGGGATGGTTTCCAGTTCTCAACTTTCTCCCACACTTATTCTTGTAGCTCTGATTGCAGAAGGATTCAACACATTTTCCAGTAAGACCTCTGGGTTAGAGACCATATTTCCTACCAGTAGCCTATTGGCCCCTGCCTCTATTCATATCAAGCCTTGCACAGTCCTCTCTCATTCAAATCAAAGTCAACTGCAAGTCATATCATCATCTCCCTGATGTCATGGTCCTCTTCAAGAATGAAGGACAAACACAACCTGTCAGTAGTCTCTCCTGTCCCTTCCCCTCCCCTCCCCTCCCCTCCTCTGTCCTCCTCTCCCCTCTTGGCCTCTCCTCTCCTCCCGACCTCCTTGCACAGAGTGAATGTAAATCGTAACTTTCTCTTTTGATCAGCAGCCCCGAGGATTTTCCCTCCCAGTTTGACATATACATATATATGTATATATATATATACACACATATGTATACACCCTCCCACACACATATACATATACCCACATGTATAAAACATATATATATATATACACACACATATGTATATATATGGAGGGAGAAAGAGAGAGAGAGAGAGAGAGAGAGAGAGAGAGAGAGAGAGAGAGAGAGATTAAAGGGACCATCCCTTGAATGGGCATTACCTCACTCAAAGTGAGAACCTGAAAAGACCTTAGGCTAAAAGGGCCAGGGTCCCCCATTGCATCCTGGGCCATCTCCAGTCATTCTGATGAATGTCTGGCTCCTGGACCCAGATGGCTCTGGGGGAGAAAGTGAGGATGGTGACCTTGCAAAGCCCTCTCTCATTCAAGTCAAAGTCAACTACAAGTCATGCCATCATATCCCTGATGTTATTGTCCTCTTCGAGAATGAAGGACAAACACAACAAGAGGGGTTGTGGCTGACATATGTGGCCATCCTAGTTCTTGATTTCCCACCATTTTCTGATTTTAAGAAAATCATTACCTTAACTTTAGACATGAAGTTTTCTACAAGGTCACCCCAATCTAGTTATGGTGACTAATGCTAAATGTTCTGGACAGAGTTGACTCAATATAATCTGGTGGTTCAGTCTCAAGATGGGAAAGAAATGATTGAGTGATCTTAGATTACTAAACACTTAATTTAAAAAGAAGTTTACTTAGCAATACCATAGAAAGGATACTCACTAAGGATAGAGCATTGGTTTCAGATAGTCCCAGTCCCCTTTCTCCCTATCTTTTGGCATGTCTGATAAAAAGGGTGCATTTTCTTTCACAGTAGTTGAACATCTGTCAAGAGTTCAGGGCACTGGTTCCTCTTGGGCTTACTTTTTTATACCCCAGATCAGTTGTGTCAAACTTAAACAGAAGCAGGGCAACCTAACCTTATAGAAAGATTCCGCTCCCTACCCCACCATTGATTTAGAAAACTACATATTAATATTATCTATGTTCTATTGTACTTTTATTTCACTAAAATATTTCTCAATTTCACTTTAATCTGGTTCAAGTACTAGGAAGGAGTGTTGGGGCAATGTGTTTGACACCTTTGTCCTAGATGACAGAAAATCTCCTAGGCTTAAACACGAAAATTTCTGGGTATAATATTTAATAACAGTGTAGAAAACAATAAGAGAAAAACATTCCAATTTTTTATAATGTATCAAATGTGATAAACATTGTAGCCAAAGTCATTTCTAATTCTCACTATAATTGCTGGCTTCTCAATTCTCGTACCCACAGCTTACTTCTTTTGGGATACCAATTACATTCTTGTCTCAAAAACTCTTCTTATATTTCTTCCCAGCGTAACGGGAGAGGGGCAAACAATAGGCCCCTTTGGTCTACTTTGGATGGAGCATAACCACATGGAGTGCTGAATCTGTTATCTGGCCTGTTCTGGGGAAGCGTTTGGTTCAACTCTGACAAGACTTGAGGTTTTAGGAAGACCATTGAGGTTGTCAGACCTCTCCTTTACTCCATGATTGAAGTTAGGAGGGATGATACATTAGCTAAAAAGGAGAGAGAGATTATATAATTTACTCTCTGTTCTTTCGACTTTGCTATGTGGGAGGTAGCTCTTCCTTGGTAGGCTTCTATGGGAGAAAGGCAGTCCCTGGCAGAGTCCTCTTCTTTATGTTTCTTTCCTTAGTGTAGGTGACTGATCTGTGACACTGAAATGCAGCCTTGTGAGTTTGAAAGATTGGAGCTTCCGAGTTAATCAAGTCAGAGATAACTGGCAACAGGAATTCCAACCTTACCATGGCTTCCCAGAACACATGGTTTTGGGGGAGTTGTTTAGACAGTGCAGAAATGAGATGAAATGCGAAATGATGACTTAGCAGTACCAAAAATGCTGCATGTTTTATGTTTTTAAGTGCTCCCACCCCCAACTTTTTCCCTAGGCTAACTTGTTCACCCTAAGCTTTCATATTGACAGGTCTGATTTTCCCAGAGATTATCTACCACTCTGTAGTTACAATTCAACTTTCCCAGGTTGAGGTAAGGGTGTGGGAGAGATACTGTCCTTTAGAACTTGCCACTGTAATTCCTCAGCCCCCATTAGTTACTCTCATTTATAAAGTAATTCACCATGATACCATTCACTTTTTCCCTCCCTCAAAGGAATTCAGCATTTTTATTTTTTTTAAATGAGTAAATATGATCAAATTTGAGTATCAAAAAGTCTTTGAAGAGTTCCACACCAACATTTTTTTTTTAATTAGTTAAATGTTTGTGGGGTTTTTTTGCTTTTTTTTTTTTGGAGGGCAACTGGGGTTAAGTGACTTGCCCAGGGTCACATGGCTAGTTTTTGTATTAAGTGTCTGATGCCAGATTTGAACTTAGGTCTTCCTACCTCCAGGGCTGGTGCTCTATTCACTGCACCACCTAGCTGCCCCTAAATTTTAGTTTTCAAATTTCACATCCATAAGACTGAGTTTTACATTTTCTTTCCCTCCTCCCTCCCCAAGATAGAATGCAATGTGATATAGGCTCCACATATACATTCATATTAAACATATTTTCACATTAATCATGGCGTAAAGAAAAATTAGAACAAATGGGAAGAATGGCGAGAAAGAAGAAACAAACAAAAAACCCATCACCACCACAACAAAAGAGAGCAAATAGTATGCTTTCATCTGCATTCATACTCCAAAGTTCTTTCTCTGGATGTGGATAGCATTTTCTATCATGAGGCTTTTGGAGTTGTCTTAGATCCTTGCATTGATGAGAAGTCCTAAGTCTACCAAAGTTAGTCATCGCACAATGTGGTTGCTACTGTGTACTCCTGGTTCTACTCCACTCAGCATCACTTCATATAAGTCTTTTGAGGTTTCTCTGAAGTCCACCTGCTCATCATTTTTTATAGCACAATGCTCTTCCATTACATTCATATACCAAAACTTGTTCAGCCATTCCAAAGCTAATGGGCATCCCCTCAATTTTCAATTCTTTACCACCACAAAAAGGACTGCTATAAATATTTTTTATATGTAGGTCCAACAATTTTTAAAGATTTTATTTAGTATTTTATTTTCCCCAGTTACATGTAAAAACAATTCTTAACATTTGTTTTTAAACCTTTAAGATTCAAATTCTCTCCCTGCCTCCCTCCCCACCCCCACTGAAAAGGCAAGCAATTCTATATAGGTTATACATGTGGAAGAAAACATAGACAAAAAAACTCAAGAAAAATAAAGTATGTTTCAATTTGTATTCAGACAGCAACAGTTCTTTCTCTGAGGATGGATAGCATTTTTCATCATAAGTCCTTCAGAGTTATTTTGGATCATTGTATTGTTGAGAATAGTTAAGTCATTTATAGTTGATCATCTTACAATATTGCTGTTACTTTGTATGTAGTATATTTCACTTTGCATCAGTTCATGCAAGTCTTTCCAGATTTTTTCTGACAGCATTCTGTTCATCATTTCTTATAGTACAATAGTATTCCATCATAATCACATACCACAACTTGTTTAGTCATTCCCCAACTGATGATTCTTTCTTTTTTTTATTAAGCAATTGGGGTTAAGTAACTTGCCTAAGGTTACATGGCCAGTTATTTTGTGTGGGTGTTAAGTATTTGAGGCTGGAACTGATCCCAGGTCCTCCCAACTCCAGAGCTGGCGCTCTTACTCACTGTGCCACCTTGCCGCCCCACCAACTGATGATTCTTTAGCCCCCCAAAAAGAGATGCTATAAACATTTTTGTACACATAGGCCCTTTTCCTTTTTGTTTTGTCTCTTTTGGGATACAGACCTAGTAATGGTATTGCTAGGTCAAAGGGTATGTGTGGTTTTATAGCCCTTTGGGTATAGTTCCAAGTTGCTCTACAGAATGGCTGAATTAATTCACAACTCCATCAACAATGCATTAAAGTTTCATGTCCCCCACATCCTCTCTGACATTAGTCATTTTTTTTTCTTTTCTGTCCTGTTAATCAATCTAATAGGTATGAGGTAGCACTCAGAACTGTTTTAAGTTGCACTTCTCCAATCAATAGTGAGAGTATTTTTTCATATAGCTATCTGCATATAGCATACTGTATTTGAAAACTGATCATATCTTTTATCATTTATCAACTGGGGAATGGTGCTTGTCTTTATAAATTTGACTCAGATCTCTATATGTTTGATTTTTTCACCATTACTATTGCTAACTGTATTACCCTCCATCCTATTCCCCCCACCCATTTATCCTATTTTCTCTCTTTTCACCCTGTCCCTCCTCTAAAGTGTTTTGCGTCTGACTACTCACCCCCAATCTGCCCTCCCTTCTATCACCCCTTACTTCCCTCATCCCCTTCCCCTCCTACTTTCCTGTAGGGTAATTAAGATACATTTCTATATCCAACTGGGTATGTATGTTATTCCTTGTTTCAGTCAATTCTGGTGATAGTAAGGTTCACTTACTGCCTCTCACCTCCCCCTCTTCTCTTCCACTGCAAAAAGCTTTTTTTGCCTCTTTTATGTGAGATAATTTACCTCATTCTACCTCTCCCTTTCTCTTTCTCATAGTACATTCGTATCTCACCCTTTAATTTTATTTTTTAGGTATCACGCCTTCATAGTCAATTCATATCTGTGCTCTCTGTTCCTTCTAACTAGCCTAATGATGAGAAAGGTCTTATGAGTTACAAATATAATCTTCCAAAATACTAATGTAAACAGTGTAAACTTATTAAGTCCCTTATGATTCCCCTTTCCTGATTACTTTTTTTGTGCTTCTCTTGTGTCTTGTATTTGTAAGTAAAATTTTCTATTCAGCTCTGGTATTTTCAAGAAGAATGCTTGAGGGGTGGCTAGGTGGAGCAGTGACTAGAATAGAATGGAGTCAGGAGGACCTGAGTTCAAATCTGACCTTAGACACTTAACACAAAATGTAGCCTTGTGACCTTGGGCAAGTCACTTAACCCCAACTTCCCTCCAAAAAAAAGGCAAAAAAAAAAAGAATGCTTGAAACGCCTCTATCTCATTGAATATCAATTTTTCCCCTGAAGGGTTATATTCAGTTTTTCTGGGGAGGTGATTCTTGGTTGTGATTCTAGCTTCTTTGTCCTCTGGAATATCATATTCCAAGTCCTCTGATCCTTTGGTGCAAAATCTGCTACATCTTGTATTATCCTGTGACTCCATGATACTTAAATTGATTCTTTCTAACTGCTTATAATATTTTCTCCTTGAACTCTGGAATTTGGCTATAATATTCTTGAGAGTTTTCATTTTGGAATTTTTTTCAGCAGGTAATCTGTGAATTCTTTCCATTTCTATTTTACCTTCTGGTTTTGGTGTAACAGGACAGTTTTCCTTGATAATTTCTTGAAAGATGATGTGTAGTCTCATTTTTTGATCATGGTTTTCAGGTACTCCAATAATTTTAAAATGATCTCCGCTGGATCTATTTTCCAGGTCAGTTGTTTTTCCAGTGGTATAGTTCACATTGTCTTCTGTTTTTTCATTCTTTTGATTTTGTTGTAGTTTTCTTGATTTTTCATAAAGTCATTAGCTTCCATTTGCTCCATTTAATTTTCAAGGAATTATTTTCTTCAGTGGACTTTTGGACTTCTTTTTCATTTGACCAGTTTTGCTTTTTAAGTCATTCTTCTCATTAGCTTTTTGGATTGCTGCTGCTGTTGATTTGGTCATTCCCAGGGCCTGTTTCTGATTTGTTGGGGCTGGAGCAATGCTGTCATGGCCTGTGCTAGACTGTGCTTCACTCTCACCCAGGTGTGATGGACCTTTCCTGCTGGCCCTTTAAGTTGTCTTTGGCATATGTGGGCTGAAAAGTTTGGAAACTGCCGCTGCTGTAAGTTATTCAGTTGTCCAGAGGCCTGCTCTGTCTTTGCTGGGGCCATGTCTGTGCTGGTGCCTCCTACATTGGACTGTGCTCCTCTCTCACCCTGGTGCAACAGACATTTCCTGCTGACCTAAGTTGTATTAGGCTGGAAATTTGTTTCACTCTGTCTTTCTGTAGATTCTGCTGCTCTAGAATTTGTTTAGAGTGATTTTTTAAAGGTATTTGGAGGGGCTTGGGCTGAATCCCTCAGTTGCTCAGGTGAGTCCCTGCCTTTACTACATCATTTTGGCTCCACCACCACCAACTATTTTAAAACTTGAAATGCCATGGGAATAAGAGCACTATTGGGGGGAGGGGGAAGAAGGTAGGGAGAAAGGGATATGAAAAGAGATTAAGAACAGAGAATAAGAGAACATCACAGTAGTCTGGACAAGGACCAAGTTTATTGAAGGCTTTTTTTTCTTTCTTTTTTAAAATAAAAATGATCAAGAAAAGGCAATGAACAGAGAAAGTTTTCAATAACACTCAATTCATCTAGGTGACAAAATGTCAAGTCATTGGGACTAACTTGTAGGACTTTCTTCTGCGGTCAGCTATAACCTCAATCATGCTTTCCTCCTCCCTTCTATTCTCAGGATATAACACTATTTATTCTTAAATATACAATTTATTTAACAATATAGCAAAAGCAACAATAAATCATTGTATTACAGTAATTCAATACAAATTATACACAAGAATAATTAATATATGACAATCCACCCATAAAACTAGGTCATACCCTCTCACCAATGCATTGTGGGGAAAAGCAGAAAAACATAGAAACTTAGTAGAGAGGCACAAATGAAGAAAATTCATGTGCGCACAGTGACTTACAACCTTGACATCAGACCTTCATGTACTTGTTCCCTTTAGGAGCCCCCTTCCCTACAAGAAGCTGCTTCTCTGCTAACTTTCCTGCTTCTTGTTCTCACTACTCTCCTGCAGGGGAAAACCTATTTCTCCGTCCTCTGGTTGATGCAAAACGGTCAGCTCCTTTGAAGTCACAAACACTTAAAAGTGCTCTGAAAAAAGTTGTTATTAGAATGACAAGCAATTCTCTTTAAGTCAGAGAACCACAAAATTAACAATAACTTTGGGCAATAAAGACAACTCCAGCCAACTCTTTTCTCAACTGAACTCTGCAATATCCAATCATGTCATAACATCCGATTCCAGCAAAAAAGACAGAGCTCAGAGAAGAAAAACTCAGGGTAGCTTTCAAAGCCAGACGTGTCAAACTCCTCCACAGAGATTTGTTTTTTATTTTAGTATGACAGCACCACTCTGGACAATACAAACAATCTCATCTCCTTTGTAAATAGGATTCTGCATCTTATTATAGCAAATTAGTATTCACACAAACTTACCTTTCCTCAGCTGCTTATCCCTTTAAACCAGAGAGGGAAACAAGTACTTCTAGAAGGTTTCATCTCTCTTAAACTGTAGGTGACACTGAAGGTAAAGAACTAAGACTACAGCAAAGTTCAGCTCTCCTTCACTTATCGGGCTTCCAGACTTTCCTCAGCCAATCCACAAAGCATTGTTTCTCTTCCAAACAGCAGACTCCCATGTCCCACAGCTGAAACCTCTCTTGACTACTTACTGCTGCTTCCGTCTTCTTAATTCTTCTCCATCTGGGTTCCTTAAGGAGGGAAATCTGATGAAATCCATTTTTTTCCCTCAGTAATGAATCAAGCAATCCTTATTAATTATCCCCTAGTCTACAAACAGTTGTTTAATTGACCGCTTTATATTAACCTTTCAAGCTCCAAAAAGAGTCATGTGCAAATAAGATTAGGAACCCACAATGCCCTGCGACCTGTCATTTCTCTTTCCTCAGATCCTTTCCCTGTCTCTTTTCACATGTAAATGTAAAAACTACTTATTTACACATGAATTTTAACATTTTTTTTCACGTACACAGTTCTTTTTCTTTCAGACTCAAGTTGTCCCCAAATAAAAAAGGCAGTACTTTACACTGCACAAGTTGATTTAATATTTTTTTTTTACAGAAGAACTTATTTTCTGTTAATTTCAACAACCAAATCACTCACATATTAAATAGTCAGTACCTTTTTAAAGTATTAATTTCCTGGAAGACTATAATAGTTATATATAATATAATAATAGTTATAACTTAGAAGAAAAATAGTTGTTACTGCTGCTTAAATTTGTGTTTTTTATTAATGTACAGTGTACATTTGTTAATTTTGGTGTTTTTGTGTGTGGAGGAAATAAATAGGTATCCTATACTTGATTTACATTGTACATTAAGTAGTTTTCTCCCCAGGGCTCCTAGTTCAGAATGTAAAGAGACAAGAGTGCAAGAAAAAGAGTCAAGTCCTTGCTGGGTTGCTCAAAGTCATGAAATTGCCTTTCCTCATTGTTTCTGCTTTATCCTGGATTTATACAGACATTTCTTCTATTGCCCTCTGCTCTAAGGTGGCTGCTATTATGCCAGTGAAAAAAAATCCAAATCTTCCAGCCTGTCAAAGTTCACAAAGTTTTTCTCTGGTCAAGAAATCTTCAGGGTGAGGTGGAAGAGACTAAGACAAAGGCAAATACTGAGACTTCTCCTCCTCGAATCTTCCCTTCTCTTCAGAGGTCAGGTTCTCCCAAAACTCAACTGAGTCTACATGTCTGGGTCCAGATCTAAGGAGAGACACTTCAGTGGAGAGGGAGAAGGCATCCTAGACCCTCAGACCCAGTTATAGCAAGTTAAAAGGTCAATGCCAGTACTCTCAGGAAATAAGCTGTCTTATACCTTATCCTAATAGTCTCTCTTTTTAGCTATCTTAATTAGGCTTTCTAGAATGACAATTAACCTGGCAGTTGCCTCTTGGAGATACACTAACAATATTTATAGTCTCTTTGGGAGAGTCTATTGAAGATATTAAAACTGATGTTATATTTTTTAAATTTTCATTTCATTCTTAAAACAACTTTGTGAAGTAGGGGCTGTTGTTATCCCCATTTTATATGTAAAAGTAGGAATCAATTAAATCTATCATCCAGTCACCCCACTCTACTGAAATTAACAAGCAGGTGAGAACACTTCTAATGAATCAATTAAGCAATCAGTAAAGGCTTTAAAAGTCCTTGAATCAGTTTAGAAGTTCCTGGAAGATATTGGACAAAATGGAATGACATTGCAATGGAAATGTATTTGGATTGGTTGAATAAACTTGGTTACATCCTGTGGAGTTTTTTTAAAGCAATTGGGGTTAAGTAACTTCCTCAAGGTTACATGGCCAAGTGTTTCTGCTTGGGTGCTAAGTATCTGAGCCTGGATTCGATCCCACGTCATCCCGACACTGGAGACGGTGCTCTTACTCACTGTGCTACCTGGCCACCGCATCCTGTGGAGTTTTTATAAAACCAGCAAGCTATAGTTTGGAATGTAGCAGTCAAGTATCTGGAGGCTTAGTAACAAAATCCATTCCCACCAAGCCCCTGAGAAGGAATTGTTTTGAGGAGGAAAGAATCAAAGATGAGAAAAGTCTCAGCATTTGCCTTTGTCTTAATCTCTTCTGTCTTACCCTATAGCTTCCTTGACCAGAGGAAGACTTTGTAAACTTTGGCAAGCTGAAAGATTTGAATTTTTTTCATTGGCATAATAGCAACATCCTTAGAGCAGAGGGCAATAGGAAAAACTATCTGTACAAAACCAGGATAAAGCAGAAACAATGAGGAAAGGCAATTTCATGACTTTGAGCAACCCAGAAAAAAAGTTATACCATGCCTAAGACTTCTAGCAACCAAAATTCAGCCAGTAACTCAACAAACATTTATTACTTAGTGTACCAGGTACACTAGATACCTGGCAAAAAAACAGGGTTGTTTTTGAAAAACAACAACAACAACAACAACAAAAACACAAGGCTCCTTACTCTCAAGTACTTCACAATTTTAGTGGAGGAGACAACATGCAAATAAGTAAGTAGTAACAAGAGATACAGTCAACAGAAGGAAATATCAGAGGGAAGGGATTAATGGAGGACGAGGAAGGAGAAGACTACCTGCTAAAGAAGGTAAGATTTGAGCTGAGGTTTTTTATGCTTTAAAATTTTTTTATTCTGAATTAAATACAAAAAAAGAGCATTCATATACACAGCAGAACACAAAAGTAGAAAATGGTATATGAAACCACAGATGACTTGCTTTTTTTCTTTTATACACAAACACATACACACACACACACATATATATGTATATATATATATATATACACACACATACATACATACATACATATATATATATAAATTCCATGCTGTCCTGTTTGTGCTTGCTTCTGAACTTCAGTTTTTTGATCATTTAAAAAATGTTTGAATGGTCCAATTATTTTTTGGTACAGCTATTTCTAAACTTAATACCACTAATAAACAGTTGAAACAAATAAATATAGTCAAGAAAATGGATTCACACAGCAACCAGTTTCAAAAATTCATGCTTCTTATGTCCATTAACTTCTGTCAAAACATAACATCTTACTGGCGGAGCCAAGATGGTGGAGTAGAAATAGGACTTCTGCATGGCTCCAGCTTCCACCACCTCCAATACATGTAAAAAAAATGACTCTGAACAAATTTTAGAGCTACACAACCCACAGAGTGACAGAGAGAGGCAGATCTCCCATGAAGGCAGGCTGGCAGGAAGGGTCTATTGCACCGGCCTAGGAGCAGAGTGCAGTCTCTCATGAGCCACACGATTCTGGCCCCAGGGCAGCCCTGACCAGCAGCAGTCAGAATAGACTTCAGGAGAGTGAATCACCAGCAGCTCTGGTGGTTTCCATATTTCTCAACCCATAAACACCAAAATAAAAGGTCAGTTGGGAACTCTGTTGGAAGAGGGGGTCAGAAGAGAGTGCTTTGGCTCCTGCCCCTGGAGAAGAAGTGGTGGAACTTCTGTGGCTGCAGCTACTGCTTCCTGGCTGCTTCCAGAGCTCCTGGTCTACAGATTGTAGGGGGACCAAGTGACCATTCAGAGGGTAATCACTCTTGCTTTGACCTCCTTGGATCTGGTTTGTGGTCTTGGGTGGGGGTGCTGAGGTTTGTGGCCAGTGTGCCAGAGCTTGTGGGAACCACAGAAAAGGGAGCCCTCCTAATAGATTTGGCAGCTTCAAAAACCCCAGTGATTTGGGACAAAGCTCTCTCCATTCTAAAAGCAGAGTTCTACCATGGCAAAGAGCTCAAAAGTCAAGTAATTGACTGGCAACATGAGCAAGCAGAGGAAATGCAATCCTACCATAGATTCCTTTTTTGGGAACAAAAAGGATCGAAGCATGCAACAGGAAGAAGACAAGGAAGTCAGAACTCCTGCATCAAAAGCTCCCAAGAAAAATATGAATTGGTTACAGGCCATGGAGGAGCTTGAGAAGGATTTTGAAAATCAAGTAAGAGAAGTGGAGGAAAAATTGGAAAGAGAAATGAGAATGATGCAAGAAAATCAAGAAAAGTGAGTCAACAGCCTGACTGAAGAAAATAACACCTTAAAAACCACATTAACTCAAATGACAAAAGAGGACCAAAAAGCCAATGAGGGGAAGACTGCCTTAAAAAGCAGAATTGCTTAGATAGAAAAGGAATTTCAAAAATTAGATTTTCAAGGAATTTAAAATTCAAGGAATTTCAAAATTATATTGGAGCAAATGGAAGTGAATGACTTTATGAGAAGTCAAGATACTATAAAACACATCCAAACAAGTGAAAAAATAGAAGGCAATATGAAGTATCTCACTGGAAAAACCACTGACCTGAAAAATAGATCCAAGAGAAATAATTTAAAAATTATTTTACTACCTGAAAGTCATGATCAAAAAAAAGAGCCTAGACACTATCTTTCAAGAAATTATCAAGCAAAATTGCCCTGATATTCTGGAATCAGAGAGCAAAATAGAAATTAAAAGAATTTCACCAATCACCTCTTGAAAAAGATCCCAAAAATAAAACTCCTAGGAATACCATAGCCAAATTCCACTGTTCCCAGGTCAAGGAGAAAATATTACAAGCAGTCAGGAGAGAACAATTTTACTGTTATGAAAACATAATCAGGATAACACAAGATCTGGCAGCTTCTACATTAAGGAATCGAAGAGCTTGGAATATGATATTCTGGAGGTCAAAGGTGATAGGATTAAAACTAAGAATTACCTACCCAGCAAAACTGAGTATAATGCTTCAGGGGAAAATATTGTCATTCAATGAAATAGAGGACTTTCAGGCATTCTTGATGAAAAAACCAGAGCTGAACAGAAAATATGACTTTCAATTACAAGAAGCAAGAAAAGCATGAGAAGGTAAACAGGAAAAAAAAAAACATAAGGAACTTATTAAAGTTGAACAATTTACATTCCTACATGGAAAAATGAAAATTGTAACTCATGAGACTTTCCTCAGTATGAGGATAATTAAAGGGAATATATATGTGTGTGTGTGTGTGTGTGTGTGTGTGTGTGTGTGTGTGTGTGTATAGGAGGGTGTATGTGTATATAAAGATATGTGTGAGGGGCGGCCAGGTGGCTCAGTGAGTAAGAGCACTGGCCCCAGAGTCGGGATGACCTGGGATTGAATCCAGGCTCAGATACTTACCACCACACCCAGAAATAACTGGCCATGTAACCTTGAGCAAGTTACTTAACCCCAATTGCTTAAAAAAAAAAAAAGAAGCTATATTGTGAGTGTGCTTATGTACATGCATGTATACATAGACAAAGGGCACAGGATGAGTTGAATATGATGGGATAGCTAAAAAAATTAAATTAAGAGGTGAGAGAGGAATATATTGGGAGGAGAAAGGGACAGATAGATTAGGGTAAATTATGTCATATAAAAGAGGCAAGAAAAAACTGTTACAATGGAGGGGAAGAGCAGGAAGGTGAAAGAGAAGGGGTCAACCTTACTCCACTGAATTTGGCTTAAGGAGGGAATAACATGCACACTCAACTGGGTATCCTACCCTACAGGAAAATAGGGGGGAAGGGGATGAGAGGGGGAATGATAGAAAGGAGGGTAGATTGGGGTAGGGGATAGTTAGAAGCAAACACTTTTGAAAAGGGACAGGGTCAAAGGAGAAAAGAGATTAAGTGGGGGCCAACAGATCGGATGGAAGGAATTATAGTTAGCCTTTCACAATATATAACTACTATGGAAATGTTTTGTGTAACTACACATGTACAACCTGTATTGAATTGCTTATCTTCCCAGTGGCAGTGGGTGAGGAAAGAAGAAGGGGAAAAATATGGAACTCAAGGTTTTAAAAACAAATGTTTAAAAGTAATTGTTCTTTTTTCACATATAACTGGGAAATAAGATATACAGGCACTGGGGTATAGAAATCCATCTTGCCCTACTAGAAAGTTGAGGGGGAGGGCATAGGGAAAGATATAAGAGAGAACAGATTAGGGGAAGAGGTATTCAGTAGGCTTGGTATTTGGGCAGTAGGAGGAGCAGGGGAAAGATGGGGAGAAAAATTTGTAACTCAAAATCTTGTGGAAATGAATGTTGAAAACTATAAATAAATTGGAAAAAAATCATAGCATCTTTCATCACAGGTTTTCTGGAGACTTGGTTAGTAATTTTTAAAATCATATTTCTTAGGTCTTCCAAAGCTTTTTTTTTTTTATTATGTAACAGTTCATACTAAGCAAGATTCTCTACAGCTGCCTATTTTATCTTTTTTTTTGCAATCCAATAATATTTCATTGTATTCACATACAACAATTTGTTCAGCCAGTGCTCAGTTGATGGACATCTATTCAGATTCTAGTTCTTTGCTTTACTTGGAATTTTCCCTCTCTTTTCAGCTCCCCCCTTTAGGATCGTGAAATTTGTTTTGTTCTGTGATTATTTCCTCCCAGGTATTATCTTCCCTCTTAAACATCCTCCCCACCCCTACCCAATCCTCACTAGTTTCCTTGTTGTGTTTGATGTACTTCCACATCAAAGTGTTTGTTAGTATATTCAACCATCCTGTGACTGTTACATATAAAAACTTGGTTCATCAGATTCTCACTCCTCCCACCCCTTCCTACATGTTTAGATGCTTTTCTTTTTATGCACTCCAATTATGAGATAGAACAAATTCTACCCCCTTCTTCCTTCTTTCTGCATTACTGCATTCTATTTACCTTCCTTTCTTGAAACCTCAGAACAGAAACAATCCATCCACAAGTCTTTTTTTTTTTAACTCTTTCAATACCTTTTGGATATATTAAGTTTCTGAAAGGACTCTTCCTTTATTAGAATGTTAGGTCTTCATTATTTTATCTACCCTGTAAATTACTAAAATACATTTCCCTTTCTAGGTTTCTCTTCAGGCTTGTGTTTGCATTTCAAAGTTCTTATTCCGCTCGTCTTCTATGCCAATAAAGTTTCATATCCTTAAACTCCCTTACCCTTTCCCCTACCCATGTCCTCCCCCACCCTCATCCCACCATCTCCCCATCAGCTCCCAAATAGGATAGTTACATGGCCTTCAACTTCTCAGGGTTATTCCTGGTTGTATTATGTATTATTTTATTATGGGTTACTGTAGTCCAAGAATTCCTTTTTATTAAGTAGAAGTTGCCAACTCTTGTGTGATAATGACTGTAATCCCTTTGTACTATAATTGAACTGCTTTTTTTCTGGTCATTTGCAGTATTTTCTCTTTGGTATGGGAGCTCTGGATGTTGCCTCTAATATTCTTGGGACTTTCTTTTTAGGGCTTCTTTCAGGAAGTGATCAGGGGATTCTTTCTGTCTTTTCATTGCCCTCTGCTTCTAATAGACCTTATTGCTTAGTTGCTTTTCAGTCAAGTCCAACTCTTCTTGATTCCTTGTGGAGTTTTCTTGGCAAAGATATTGGAATGGTTTGCCATTTCCTTCTCATTTTAGAGATGAGGAAAAGGCAAACATGGTTAAATGGCTTGCCCAGGGTCACACAGTTAGTAAGTGTCTAAGGCTGGATGTGAACTAAGAAAGAGGAATTTTCCTGACTCCAGACCTAGAACCCTATCCACTGTGCCACCTACCTGCCCTGATAGATGTGAGCAGTTTATTTATGATTTAGTGTTAAGGATTTTTTAACTCATGGTTTTGAGGTTTTAAATGATTTCTCGACCTGTTTTCCAGGTGAGTTAAAAAAAATTAAAACCAACTATCAGCTTACATTTTTTTTTTCAATTTTTCAGTCTTTTGATTATGTTGGACTTGCTCTTTCATTGAGTCATATAATTATGTTTGGTCTTGAGAGAAGTAATTATTTTTCTATTATATTAGTAACCAATTATTAAATTAGGATTAAGGATTTTTTCCCTTTTATTTCCTCAATTCAGGGACCAGCCCCTGTAGGCCAGTCAGTCAGTTTGAGGACAGTGCTGACAGATGAGATTGCTCAAATCCTCTGTGATCTTGGTTGGGACCCAACTCAACTAGAAGACCTTACTTCTGTTTGGAGTGTAAACAGAATCTAATTTAGGTGAATTCTTGCACTTAGGAAATAAGCCCATATCATTGTACCTCTCCACTGAGGTTTAGGGTGACCCAGTTTATGAAGGAGAAAATCAACCAAGGTGGTCTGGATAGAGATTCCTTTGTTCAGTTGCTGGAGGCAGCAGAGTCTCATGATCAAGCCAGGTTCTCAGCAGGAATTGCTGAAGGCTTTCAGCCCACCTCCCCATTTGAAAGTCTACCCCCTCATTAATTTTTCACCAATCAGGTTTGATTTCTACCTATACAGGGACACCAAAGGCATTTAAGTATTTGGTGATCTCCATGGTTTTGTCTTTGGTTAACAGAGGAAAAACCACTGACCAACAATTTACTGATTATCAGCTACCTTAATTAATAAATTGATTATTAATTACTCAGAAATTCTGTCTCTAGGCTTTTTTATTTGTCTCAATCTATTCTAATTACTTAGTCATAGCCAACTAGCATTTACTATGTGCTGGGTGTTCTGCTAAGAGCTAGAGAAACAAAGCAAAGCAAAACAAAACAATGACAGCAAAACCCCAACAACAGTTCTTGCTCCCAAGGAGCTCACCATCTAATGGGGGAGACAATATGCAAACAACTATATATTTAAAAGCTACATATTGGGGCAGCTAGGTGGTGCAGTGAATAGAGCACCAACCCTGGAGTCAGGAGAACCTGAGTTCAAATCCAGCCTCAGACACTTGACACACTTACTAGCCGTGTGACTTTGGGCAAGTCACTTAACCCCAATTGCCCTCCAAAAAGAAAAAAAAAGCTACATATAGGACAAATTACACATAATCTTTGAATGAATTATTAAATATTTACATAGTCCTTACTATGTTCCAGGTACTGTGCTAAGTGATTTATAATCGTTATTTCATTAGATCCTCACAACTCCCTGAGAGAGAGAGATGATATTATTATCCCTGTTTTACAGATGAGGAAACTAAGGCATACAGAGGTTTAGTTACTTGCCCAGGATCACACAGCTATTAAGGGTCTGAGACTTAATTTGATCCACTATCCACTGTACCTGGGAAAGACTCCTCACTGCAGGTAGGAGTTAGAACTTCAAGGAAGCCAGAGAAGGCAGGAGGCAGGAATCAACATGGAAAGAATTCCCGACATGGGAGACAGCTGATGAAAATACTCAACTTGGAGATGGAATGTTATGTGTGAGGAACACAAGGAGGCCAGTGTTACTGAATGACAGAGTGCAAGGAGAGAAGTAAGATGAAGACTGGGAAAACAATGTGTGGCTTGAAGGAAGACAGCACAGATATCTCCAACTTCTCCCTCTACTCTTCTCCAAGGAAGACTTTAATTTTGCCAGGAGGGGAAGCAGCAAGTTGGAAGGAAGTACCAGCCTAGAATTATATCTGCCTGCTCCCTTAAATATTGTTAGCCTAGGGGATATGATGGGTTCAAACTAACTTCTTACCACTTTGTAATTATTGGGGAGGAGAAATCCCAAGCTCCCAAGAGGATATCCAAGACTTGTGTGACCCCTTTCCAACCTAATACCACTTCCACAATGAACACACATACCAAACAGAGAAAAACCATTAATCCAAATTTGGTAGCTAAAGAGAAATCAGAGAAGTTATACACAGGAGAATATATACCAGATAATACAGAGTGAAAGAGCTCTCTCATTGGGAGAGGGAGAGAATTTTAAATCTCACCCAAGGGAAATTCTCTGAAGTTTCTAGCATGGTGATGAAGATGACTATGACAAAGGATGATGGTGACTGCCAGCTCCTCTTATGTCTTCCTGGCATCTTTTCCCCTTAAGATCGGGTTGGCTTCTTTCATCTTCTCTCTTGAAGTTGGAAACCAGAAGTACTCTGTGACTTGATGCTCAAAGAGGACTTGAATCTTGAAAAGTCCCAAAGGGGACTAAAGAAGGCTTGAGCTCTTCTCAGTTTTACCTACTCTTCCCTGTAGGACAAGGCATTCATCTCCACTGATGAATAGAGTCCCATACTAATGGGTTTTGGGACAGGTGTTATAGTAAGAAGGCACCAAGTTATAAAGGGCTTTAAAAGCCAAACAGAAGATTTTATATTTGATCTTGGATTTAATAGTGGGCCCACTGGAGTTTATTGAATAGGACAGTAACATGGTCAGACCTGCATTTTAGGAAGATCTATTTGTCAGCTAAGTGGATGATAGACATAGGTGTGAAGAAATGAGAGCTTTGAGGCGATGAGTCTCCTCCAGAATGGTAACAGTGACTGAGGATAGAAAAGAGTATATTCTAGAGATGTTGAAAGGTGGAATCAGCCGGCTTTGGCAACAAATTGGAAATGAGAGGTAATAAGGCGTCACGGAGGACATCTAGCTCATGGGTCCAAGGGATTAGGAGAATGATATTGTACAGGGAAGGAAGTAGAGAGGGTTTAGGGGAAAAGATAATGAGTTCAGTTTTTGACAGGTTGAATTTAAAGGTTAAAGATATTAAAGATGTCTGAAAGGCAGTTAAAGATGTAAGATTGGAGATCAACAGATGGTTAGGGCAGGATAGGTAGACTTGAGAATCATTAGCATAGAGATGGTAATTAAATTTGTGGGAGCTGATAAGATCACCAAGTGAAGTAGTATATATAGAGAAGAGAAAATAGCCCAGGACATCCCCTCTGGGACACTTATGATTAGAGGCCATGATTTGGAGAATGATCTAGCAAAGGGCACTGAGGAAAAGTCATGTAGGAAGAGAAGAACCAGGAGAGAGTAATGTCCTAAACACCTAGAGAGAAGAAAGTATCAAGAAAGAGAGGGTAATCAACAGTGTCAAAGGCTGCAGAAAGGTCAGGAGAATTAGGATTGAGAAACAGCTATTGCATTTGGTAAATGGTAACTTTGGAGAGAGACGTTTTGGCGTAATGATAAGGTTAGAAACAAGAGTGTAAGGGGTTAAGAGTGAGAGTAAGAGGAGACAAAGTGGAACCACCAATTGCAGACACCATTCTCAAGGAATTTAGTTACAAAAAACAAAAGAGATGCTAGGCAATAATTAGCAAGGATAAAAGGATCAGATGAGCATATTTTGAGGATGAGGGAGACATGGGTATCTTGGTAGGTTGTAGGGAAGAAGCAAGTAGACAGGGAAAGATTGAGGAGAGTGAGAGTAGGAAAGACAGTGGTGGAAATCTGTTGGAAGAGATGGGATGAAATGGGATCTTGAGCAGGTTAGCTCTGGTAAGAAGTAAAAACCACTTCCTCATGTAAGGTAGTGGTAAGGGAGGAAAAGGTTGCAGAAGTCATATAAGTGATACAGGATGAGACCAATGGAAGAAGAGGGAGCTCATGGCAAATGACCTCAATTTTTTTCTGTTAAATGTGAAACAAGTAGGGGGAGCCATGGGACATTTGAGGAAGGACAAAGATTTAGAAGAGTTGTTGTGGAGAGTGGGATAATGAGTTGATAAGGGAGGTATAGTAGGATTGCCTAACAACAGTGAGGGTCCAGTTGAAGTTGTGTAACATAAATTTGTGGTGGACCCAGCTAGAATGGTTGTGTGATTTTCTACACCTTTGTTCAGTAGCACATGTATAGGGATGTAATGGTAATGGGAATATGAAGATCTTCCCTGCCCCTTAATAAGCCTAGGAGAGTTTGAAGACCTTCCCTGCTTTGAAAATAAACTCTGTCCCCTAATAAACTGAATGTAGTCACATGGAGCCTGTGGTGGGAGGAGTTTGCTTAAGGGTGGAGCAGAGCCCACAGGAAGGTAGGAGTCAGAGACAGAGAGATGGCAGGAGAGAGGGGATACTCAGGCAAGGAGATAGGTTTGTGAGTAAATATTGATCTTACATTTATTTGTGGGAAGGCTAAAGGATACTGTGGCTCTCTGTATTGTTATGGCTTATTAACTTCTTTGCTACTGTGATGGAATAAGCTTACTGGTTTTGGGATCTGGTTTTCTGGTGTCTGAATAAATGTTTTGGTTCTGTTCTATAGATAGAGAGTCTGCTACATTTTGTGATCGAGCATTATATGGAAATATTTATAGTCACAGTCGATGCTATAAATATTACATTGGCAATACAAGGGACAAAGGCAGTGGATAGTGGGAGTGATCCAAAGCTGAGCCTGGGCATGAGGGACTAAAGAAAAGATGACAATGTAGAGTTGAATTGCTTCACCAAGAGGTCCGGATAGGGAAAAGAGGAGAGAATGTTAAAACAGAGGAGATTTGAGAGTTAAGAGAATTTGGAAGAGAACTGAGAAGTCAAGGGATTGGAGGTTACAGTGTAGACAAAGAGTTAGATTTGTTAAAGGAAGACAGGAAGAAGTGTATCCAATAGATTACAGACAGATAAGAATTTGGAAGAGAGGGTATTTGGAATTCTTTAACATGGGGGTAGTACATTTGTGGGTGATGGCAAGATCAAGATAATTCTTTGTATATGAGCAGGGTGGGGTTGAAAGAATAGATATGGGAAGTACACTGAGGAACTGAGAGGTTAAATGTTTGAGGGGGAGTCAATATGTATGTTGAAGTCCCCTAGTATGAGGGCAGAAGTTGGGGAAGAGAGAAGAAGTGTGAACCATGTATCAAATTCATTGAGGAAGAAAGGAGAATGATCTAGATGCCTATAGACTGCAGCTGCCAGAATGTTGATTGGGTGATAGAAATGAATATCATGAACTTCAAAGGAGGAGAGTTTATTTCTGAGTGATAAAGGTAGGAGAAGGATCTGGAAGTGACAATCAGGAGCAAGGATTAGTCCAACTCCCCTGTCTCAACCAGTGGGCCAAAGGGAATAAGTAAAGGTGTAACCAGTGCTAGAAAGAGTAGTCAGGGAGGCTGTGTTATTGGGGGTGGGGCTCAAGGTATGGCATGATGGCCAGGGGAGCCAGGTTTTAGTAATAACTATAAAATGAAAGGAGTAGGAGAGGAAAAGATTTAGGATAAAGTTTGTTGCCTGTGGAACAGGCATTCCAGGGGGTACTATGGAAGGGGAGGATGATGTTGTTTTGGAACTTCAGGATGAGAGGGTTAAGGGGAATGAGGAATAAGGAATCAAGTTGTGGTGAATGGCTAGTGAGGTTTGGATGATGACCTATAGGAGTTCAAAATCACTGGGATAGGTAGAGTGTGGCCAGGTGTTCATCACTGAGTGAAAATCAACACTCTTCTTCCAAAAGGAGGCTGGAGATTGGGCTGCAATATGAGATCAAAGAAAGAGAAAAAGGACCTACATGTACAAAAATATTTTAAATGACTTTTTATAGTAGCTTCAAAATGGAAATTAAGGGACTTTCTTCATATTGGGGAATGGTTAAATTATAATATACAAATACAATGGAATATTACTGTGTAATAAAAAAAGATGAAATGGACAGTTTCAGAGAAAACTGGGAAGACTTCTATAAACTGATGCAAAGTGAAGTGAGAAGTGGAAGAACAATGATAGAAAGACTATAAAGAAAAATATCTTTTAAAGACTTTAGAAGTCTGATCAATGAATTGATAAACTATGAGTACAAAAGAGTGAAGATCAAACATGCCATTCACCACCTTCCAGAGAGGTGATTAATTCAAAATGCAGAGAGATACACACATTTTCATGGAATCTGTTTTCCTGGACTATGTATGCTTATGATGAAGGTTTTCTTCCTCATTTTGCCTTTTTGTTGTTCAAATTGAGTGGGAAGGGAAGTGAGATGGGTATTATTTTTTAAAAACTATTTTAAAAGTGGAGACTCCAGAACCATGAAAGTGAGCAAACCAACAAAACCCTTAGTGTTTTCTGATGTTTCAGTCTTCTTCCTTGGTAATATGCTCTCTCCTCAGCTCCAACAGGACACTTAAGGGAAAGACTCTCTAGGTGAGCTGTGTGGAAACAGAGTTGGAGCCAGGTCAGGCATAGCTGCCCAGGTGACATAAATGAAAGGAAATTCAATGAGGTAATGTGGAAGTGTTTTTAAATATCTAATGATGATATATATTATCATAATATAAGTATATATGATATATGACCATTTAACATAATAATTATATTAAACTTTAGTATTAAAGTTTATCGATGAGAAACACCAACATGAATATTTCAATATGTTCAACAATGAAAGAATATGAAACTGCATTTGAACTATGTAGCTTTTTTTTTTTAGGGTAAATTAAATGTAACATGAAAGTACCCAGATTGTCTTCTTCTGACCTTCCTCATGTTCTCTTCCGAGAATTTTCAAAATCTTTCATTGATATTTTTTTCATGGTTTTGGGGGCAGTATCATCACTACTCACCAGCTGCCACCCCACCCCCCAATAGAAGCCCTTTCATGTAACTAGTGAAGAAAAGCAAATAAAAAATCAGCCTTTTCTGAAAATGTCCCCAATTCTGTAACTCTAATTTATTTCTTTTGTTCTTATAACATTTGATTTCCCAATATATCTTTCTCTTCCCCTACCTGGAGAGCTAGCTATACTTTATGACAAAGAATTTTCTTTTAAAAAGGGAAGAAATATAGTTGATTAACACATTAATAGGGCAGCTAGATGGTGCAGTGGATAGAGCACCAGGCCTGTAGGTAGGAAGACATCTTCCAAAATTCAAGTCTGGCCTCAGCCACGCGTTAGCTGTGTGACCCTGGGCAAGTCACTTAACCCTATTTGCCTCACTTTCCTCATCTGTAAAATGAACTGGAGAAGGAAATGGCAAACCACTCTAGTATCTTTACTAAGAAAACCCCAAATGGAGTCATGAAGAGTCTTACATGACTGAACAACAATAACACATTAAAAAATCTGACTTTTATATGTATTGTTCTATACTCATATTCCCCACCTCTTCAGAGAAGGGGGATATGCCTTCTCTTATCTCTCTCTTCTTTGGGGGCATGCTTGGTCACTATAATTTCATAGCACTGACTTTTGATTGCTTTGTTGTTTTTTTTCCCCATTTACATTGTTGTAGTCTATATATATGTACACAAACATACACATACATACCTACATATATACATATACAGGCTTTCCCTGATTCGATGTCATGTCTTCCTATACTTGTTCTTTGTTATACTCAGCATTTATTACAACACAGTAATTGGTACATTACTGTACCATAACTTGGACCTGTTGATGTGTAGGTATCTACTTTGCTTCTAGTTTTTTTTTACTACAAAAAATATTCAAATATTTTGTAACTATGTTAAATATATTAAAATATTTTGGTGTATATCCCTAGCACTTATATCTTTGGATTAAAGAATATAGGCATTTCAGTCACTTTCTTAACATAATTCCAAATTTCTTTCCAGAATGAGTGGAACAATTCACAGTTTCACTAATAGTGCTTCATATGCCTATCTTTCCACTACCTTTGCAACATTTGCTACTCTCATACTTTGTTATTTTTCCTAATTTTCTGGTTATGAGATGAAATCTCCCAACTGTTTTGATTAGCATTTCTCTTACTATTAATGATTTGGGGCATCATTTTCTATGGTTATTAAGAGCTTACAATCCTTTTGAGAACTCTGTTCATATCCTTTGACTACTTATTTATCAAGAAATGGTTTTTGTTTTCATAAATTTGTTAGTCATCTACATACTTTCATCAGTATACTTGATGTATTGGTTCCCTCCCCCTTCCCCACTCTTCCTAGTTTTGTTTTGTCTCTGAACAAGCTTTTCAGTATCTTGTAGCTGAAATAATTTATGAATAAATATTATGAAATATTTATATACATTTTGTAATGATCTCTCTCCCTTGTTTGGTTAGGAATTTACCCCCTGGCCACAACTGTAAAAGGAAGCTATGGTTCTCTTCTAATTTTTTATAATGTAACTTTTAGTGTTCAAGTCATATATCCATTATGAGTCTATTTTGGTATGTGTTATAATATGTTACTCTAAAGCTAATTTCTACCAGCAAGCTTCCCAATTTTCCTTGTCTAATTTTTCTTCGTCAAATAAGGAGTTCTTTCCTAGGTAAATTATGTTTTCTAATTTGTAGAACACTGGGGTAGCAGAGTTCCATTATTTTTAATTCTTCCTTTTCTAATCTGCTTCATTGATCTACTTTTCCTTTTTTTTAGCCAGCACCCAATAATTTTGATGATTGCTATTTTATAATATAATTATGAGGTCCAGAGGTACTCTTCATTCCTTTGATATTCTAGATATTTTGTTCTTCCAAAATGAATTTTTTAATTATTTTATTTAGCCCCATAAAGTATCCTCTTGGTAGTTTGATTGGTATAGTGCTAAATAACATACTTGAAAGTGCTTTGAAAACTGGAATGTGATCTCATAGACTGTTAGAGCTTTGTAAGGGACCTTAGAAATCACTTAGTCCAATCCCTTCATTTTATAGATAAGGAAATTGAGGCTAATAAAGCAGAATTCACATAAATATAAAATGGTAGAAGCAGGACTCAAATCTAGGCCTTCTAATTCCAAGTGGCCTCAAAGTCTGGGCTTTTCCCACTACACTATGCTGCTACATAAATGATACTATCTGAAACACCGGTCGCTTTTTGAGGATAGATTTGGAGTCAAAGGACCTAGTTCTATTTACTTACCATCTGTGTGAAGTTGGGCAAGTCTTGGCCCCTATTTCCTCATTTGTAAAAAGAAGAAGTTGGACTAAGGTCTTCTCTAAATTTATGGTCCTATAAAATTCAAATTTTAATTGGAGTATTTGAGATTTCAGTTTCAATTCTCCATTTTGCTATCAGACAGCAGTCATTACATTATTAAAAACAACAACACAATCTGCTTCCTTAAAATAACAGGTAGGTTATTCTTTCTATACACTCCTTCCTATTTCTGAGGAACAAAAGACCTGAACTAGACTGTCGTTCTGAAAGAGAGAGGTTTCTTCCAAATACTCTCTCTATAATACCCATTTGGAATTTCCTGTCTCCATCTTCGGAAATCGTACCAAAACCACTCCAGCTCTTTAAGTGCGCTTTGTAGGTTCCAAAGGGTAGTTCCTGAAAAATAAGAGAGTAACAAGGCAGGAAATAACACAGTAATATACAAAGGCTGCCTGTTTAGATGAACGAACTTCCTGTCTGCTCTTCCATCAAGGGATAAGCAATGTTACTAACCACGAAGTTCAAGGGGGGCTGGGTGGGAGTGTTAGGCCCAGTGTTAACCAGAGTCTGTCACTCGTTCTGCCATGAAGACGCTGATTTCCCCGGGCATGGCATTTTCTTGGCGAGCAGAGGTCTCTGTTTCATTTGGAAGAGGGATGACGAGGATAGGGAGCCGTACCAGTTAAACAGACAAATGTGATCAGACAGGATTATCACTGAGCAGTCTCCCTGTAGCTGGCGTACCAAATACCTACTTCTTCTCTTGGTGCTCCAGCTGCCTTCCTCATCCTCTCATCCCACAATGCATTTTGCAGACTGGCTAGCAAGCTCAGTTCCCTTCACGTAGCAATAGCCTTCCGCACCCTAACGTAAAATTTCCTTCTCCTTTCATTTCCTTCTTTCCCACACAACCTCAACACTCCCCTACCTGCCTCACCAAACTCCCAAACTCCGGCAGTGGCCAAGCCTAGTAGCAGCAGTTTCTCTTAAAACATTACCAGGGCTCCCTGAGAATCATTGGCAGATACCCAGGGAACACCGTCATCCTTCTTTGCAACGTCGTTAGACTGAAAATAAACAAAGTAAAAACATTGTCCTACCTCCTTCTCAGCCTTTACGGATGCCCAGTCTCTGTCATTTGCACCACCTTTCTGGGAAAAGAGTAGGAAACCGGGGCTTCAGCGCAGTGCCATCATGTGATGAGTGTAATTCAGTGACTGTGCTTTGGCTATTTCAAGCCTGAAAGGAGAGTGAACATGAAAAACAGGAAGAAAAAGAAAACGGGCTGCATTTTCTTATTCAAGCCCTACTAAATCATACGTGTGAAGGGTTGGCAATTGATCCTGGGGGAGAATATCTGAAAAATCAAGAAGACTAGCATCCATGTCGGTTAATGTTAAATGAGGGACCAGTGAGAGGAATGAGGGTGCGGACCTGACGTGCTGGCGTCGTGGTTGGGCGGTTGGGGGTGGAGGTGGGGAGAGAGATTTCTGGTGCAATGAGAAGATAAGCTTAGAGCTGTTTAGAGCCAGTCCTGTGCCTTTCTCTGCTGCTGCTCGGAAGGTCGCCGGTCGTTTCTTCCTTCACCTTCTACTCATATCCTTCAAAACTGAGCAGTATTAGTAGATTATCCCTTCTCCCCACTTTTCCGTAGCGGGATCTTTGCTGCTTTCCTGTTGCTACCCACCTGGGTGACCAGATATTTCCATAAAGGACATGATTACCTCTTACGTTATTAAAGTAAACAATTTTTTCATTGAGGATTGTTGGAGGGAATGACGTATTTGGATGTGTAGTAAAAACAGGAACTACAAAGTTGAGTTTGTGTTGTGTGATGAGAAAGGAATTAGAAAGATTGTCTAATAAACAGCGTCCCCCTCCGTCTTTTTGTTTGTTAAAGGGGAAAAATACTTTCCTCCGAGCCATTATCGCAAGGTATATCAAACAAACTTGTATTATTCTTTCTTGTTCTTGAGTTTGGGTTTGGGGTTTTTTGTTTTATTTTGTTTTGTTGTTGTTGCTGTTCTTGAATTTATTGTTCTTGACTTTGGGTTTTGTTTTGTTTTTTGTCTTTATTTTCTCAAACATCTGGACAAAGGGTGGCACCAGATTATACGGTAAGAGCCGCCTTCCTTCCTCCTTTACACCCTCTTTCGTCCTCCCTCCCTTATCTTGTAACGGGTGTGTATGTGTCAGTGACCAGCCAGAACGCTGGACGACAAAGGAAGAGGTTAGCCCGGAGCCTCCCTTGCCGGTGGATTCTCCCGTGCTTGGGAGTGGGGCAGCTCACCCTTCCTCTTCCCCACCTTCCGCCCACCTGCTTCCCCGGGTCTCTGGGTGCCCCGGCTGACCTAGTTGCAGTTAGGGGCGTAGAATACAGATCCACATACCTCGAGTCTAGAGGGACACATTTTCTTTCTCTCCCTCACTTGTCTATTCCTTTTCTGTGTGATGGATTAGAAGCAGCAGGATCGCACAGGGACAATGACTCCTTGTCTATTTCCTGCTCAGAAGTCCTCTCACTATGAAGAGGAATCAGGAGAGAAAAAGGAAGTTCCTTCCTTTCTCAGGGACTAGTGTGCCTCTGCCTCAGTTTGAACTATCCCTACAAATCACTTTTTAAAAAAATCCTCACCTTGTGCAGGAAATAAAGACTCCCTCCTTTCACAGTTTGCATTTTGTTTCCTTGCTCAGTGAACCACCAAAAATATTTAACATTCATTTTCCTCCTGTGAAAGCATAAGCTCCTTCTAAATTGGAGGTTTGGGGATCGGGTTTTTTTTTTTTTTGGCCATTTTCCCCAACTTCTATACCTGTCCATGACTTCGGATTGCATTAGCTTTCATGCCTTGTCTTGTTCCTTTATTGATTTTTTTCTTCTTAAGTGACGATTAGAAAAGGTAGAAAGTGATTACTAAAATAAATAAATTACCAAGTTCTTTGGCACTACACTAATGTTTGGGATTTTTTTTTTAAGTTCACCATTCTCTATTAAAACAAGTGAATTACAGTCACCAAAGTGAGAGGTGCCGGGGTCAAACCAGTGTTAACTAGAAAGCAGCAGACTTAGTTTTGTTCTAGTTCTGGTTTTTCGATTAGCCAAACATAGACTTCCTCTCTTTGGGCCTTAATTTCCTTAGGAAGTTTGACATAAAGAGATTTTTTAGGGCCCCTCCCACCTCCTACTTTTTGTGGATAATGTTCATTTTCAAAGATTCAACTCATTGTTTGGAGGAGTTGCCAAAATTGTGAGTTCCTTCATTCTTCTGTGTGTCCTGTGTTTTAATATAGTTTATTTTTAGAATTGCATAATCTTGCAGACATATATGGGCACATATACTCTAGATGTTTTTTAAAAATGAAATGTTTTTTATGCCTGTTGTTTTTACATCATATACATGTCCAAATATATGCCACTAACAACTTGCAAGTGTTTCCTGGTAACAAAGATTTTTTTTTTTCTCTCTTGAGGAAACTCCTTCCACTGATATAGTTCTTACTATCTTTTGTTCTTCATTTTTAAAGAGGATCAATGACATCAAGGGTGATGTCCTTACTTGTACATGGTGAATTGGTCAGCCTCACTCTCTCTCCCAGAGTCATTGAAATCCAGTGGCAGGACAGAAGTCAGGACAACTGGTTGACCCAGAATGTAGTGGATGATTATAACATCTTCAATATCTGACCAGGTCCTAAGCATTCTACAATGTCTGTTTCAGCTGCCTTGATGAATGTCATAATAAATTGTTCTATTCTGCCAAGTAAAACTTCACATCCTCTTAACTCACCAACAGGCCTGTTGGATATCCTCAACCAGCTAGAAACATGCTCTGCAACTTATAGCCTTGCCTGAGGGCACTATGAGGTTTAATGAGTTACCCCAGGGTGCAAAAGGACATACACTTGTATCTGAAGGGAAATTAAATTGAAAGTTGGCACCAACCAATTTTTCCTGCTTCAAGGCATATCACTCTTCTGCTACACTTAGCGTTCCAGCCAAATTGACCTTCTTTCTGTTGTTCACATTGGACACTCTGTCTTCCTTCTTCCTCTTTTTTTACACTAGTCATCCCTCTCTCCTGGAATACATTCCTTCTTCTTTTTTTTCAGAGGGCATTTGGGGTTAAGCAACTTGCCCAGGGTCACATGGCTAGTAAGTGTTAAGTGTCTGAGACCGCATTTGAACTCAGGTCCTCCTGACTCCAGGGCTGGTGCTCTATTCACTGCACCACCTGGCCACCCTAGAATGCATTCCTTCTTTACCTCCAATTCATAGAATACCTTTCTTGCTTCAAGCACCACCTTCTAAATGACATTTTGCAAAAAAAGAGCTGGTTTTATAAAAAAAAAAAACAATAAAATAGATAATTTGGTTAATTTGATTACAAAAAGAAGAAAATCAAATTACCAGTATCAAAAATTATAAGGTTGAATTAACCACCAATGGAGAGGAAATTAAAATAATAATTAGGAACTATTTTGACCAACTGTATGCCAATAAATCTGGCAATCTAAGTGAAATGGATTAATATTTACAGATATATAAATTGCCCACGTGACAAAAGAGGAAATAAAATACTTAACCCCATTTCAGAAAAAGAAATTGAGCAAGCTTTAAATGAAGTCCCTAAGAAAACAATCTCTAAGGACAGATGGATTCACAAGTGAATTTTACCAAACATTTAAAGAACAATTAATTCTAGTACTATATAAATTATTTGGAAAAAAATAAAAAAAGGAGTCCTACCAAATTCTTTCTATACAAATATGATGCTGATACCTAAACCTGGAAGAGTCAAAACAGAAAGAGAAAATTATAGACCAATTTCCCTAATGAATATAGAGGCAAATATTTTAAATGAAATATTAGCAAAGAGATTACAGCAACTTATCAAGAGGATGATAAACTATGACAGGGTGGGATTTATACCAGGAGTGCAGGGCTGGTTCAATAATAGGAAAACTATCAGCATAATTGACCATATCAGTAACAAAATTCACAGAAATCATATTCTCTCAATAGATTCAGAAGAAGCTTTTGACAAAATACAACACATACTCCTATTAAAAACAGCAAAGAGCACAGTAATAAATGGAATTTTCCTTAAAATGATAAGTAGCCTCTATCTAAAACAATCAGCAAGCATTAATGGGGATAAGCTAGAAACATTTCCAGTAAGATCAGGAATCCTTTATCACCACTACGATTCAATATTGTAATAGAAATGTTTATTTTTCTTTTTTTATTAGTTCAACACCTCTGGTTTTCGGTTTTATTGATCTTTGCTTTGATTATTAGGATTTCTATTTCAATTTTTCTAATGTATTTTTTTCAAATGCTTTATTAACTTCTGATTTGCATCATTCATTTCCACCAAATTTTGAGTTACAAATTTTCTCCCTATTTTTCCCCTACCTGCCGCCCCAAAATAGCAGTCCCACAGGATATCCCCTCCTCCAATCTGCTCTCTCCCATATCTTCTCCCATACCCCTTTTGACTTTTCCAGTAGAGTATGATGGATCTCTATGCCCCAGTGCCTGTATATCTTTTTTTCCCAATTACATATAAAATAGTATTAATAATAGCATATATATTAAACATTTGATTTTAAAACTTTGAATTCCAGATTCATTCCCTTCCTCCCTTATCACCCAACCTTTCTGGGAAGATAAGCAGTTCAGGATAGGTTGTACATGTGTAGCTAATGCAAAACATTAACATAGTAGATATATTGTAAAAGACTGACTATATTTCCCTCTCTCCTATCCCACCTCCCATTTGTTCTATTATCTACTTTGATCCCATTCCTTTTCAAAAGTGGGTGCTTCCAACATCCCTCCCCCCAGCCTGCCCTCCCTTCCATCATCCCCCCTCTTATCCCCTTCCCCCCTTCTCTCCTGTAGGGTGAAATACCCTATTTAGTGTGTATTTCATTCCCTCCCCAAGCCAAATTCAATGAGAATAAGGTTGACCCATTCCCTTTTTGCTTCCTATTCTTCCCCTCCATTGTAACCATTTTCCCTTGACTCTTCTATATGAGATAGTTTACCCCATTCTGTCTCTCCCTATCTCCTCTCATTATATTCCTCTCTCACCTCTTAATTTCACCTTTTAAGTATCATCCCTTCCTATTAAATTGGTCCTGTGCCCTCTATCTATGTATACCTGTAAACATATATACACACATTTACATATGTATTTGTACACCCATATACCCTCTGATATATTTCTATTCCCTTCAACTATTTTCATACTGAGAAAGGTTTCATCAGTTACAATTATTGTTTTTCCATGTAGGAATGTTAATAGTTCAACTTTGATAAGTTCCTTATGATTTCTTTTCCCTGTTTACCTTCTCATGCTTCTCTTGCTTCTTGTATCTGAATGTCAAATTTTCTATTCAACTCTGGTTTTTTCATCAACAATGCTTGAAAGTCCTCTATTCCGCTGAATGACCATATTTTCCCCTGAAACATGATACTCAGTTTTGCTGGGTAGGTGATTCTTGGTTTTAATCCCAGCTCCTTTGACCTCCAGAATATCATATTCTAAATCCTTCGATCCCTCAATATAGAAGCTGCCAGATCCTGAGTTATCATGATTGTGTTTCCACAATATTCAAATTGTTTCTTCCTGGCTGCTTGTAATATTCCCTCCTTGATCTGGGAATTTCGAAACCTAGCTATAATATTCCCAGGAGTTTTATTTTGGGGATCTTTTTCAGGGGGTGATCGGTTAATTCTTTCAATCTCTATTTTGCCCTCTGGTTCTAAAACATCAGGGCAGTTTTCCTTGAGAATTTCTTGGAGGATGATTTCTAGGTTCTTTCTTTGATCATGGCTTTCAAGGTAGTCCAAAAATTTTTAAATTATCTCTCCTGGATCTATTTTCCAAGTCAGTGGTTTTTCCCATGAGATATTTCACATTGCCTTCTATTCTTTCATTTCTTTGGATCTCTTTAACAGCATCTTGATTTCTCATAAAGTCATTAGCTTCTATTTGCTCCAATTTAATTCTGAAGGAATGATTCTCCTCAGTGAGCTTTTGAGATTCTTTTTCCATCTGGCAAATTCAGCTTTTTAAGGCATTCTTCTCCACATTGCCTTTTTGAGCCTCTTTTGCCATTTGAGTTAGTCTGTTTTTTAAGGTGTTACTTTCCTCAATCAGGCTGCTGACTCTCATTTCATAATTTTCTTGCATTGTTCTCATTTCTCTTCCCAATTTTTCCTCCACTTCTCTTATCTGCTTCTTAAGGTCCTCTATAGCCTGTAGCTAGCTCGTATTTTTCTTTGAAGCTTTTAGTGCAGTTCTGACTTCACTGTCTTCCTCCTGTTCCATGCTTTGATCCTTTTTGTCCCCAAAATAAGAATCTAATGTTGTATTCTTCTGTTTGTTTTGCTTTCTTTGCCTGGTCATGTCACCACTCAGTCCCTTGACCCCTGGGCTTTTTGCCACAGTAGGACTCTGCTACCAGACAGGGGAGATTTCATCCCAAAGTCTGGGGTTTTCTCAGCTGCCAGAGGTATTAGTTGGGTGCCATTTTGGAAGCCTCCATACACTCTGGCAAGCTGGTCACACACCCCAGGACCTCCACTCTAGACCACAATCCAGATCCAAGCAGGTTAAAGCAAGAGCGATGACTCCTCAGACTTGTCACTTGGTCCCCCTACACTCTGCAGGCCAGGAGCTGAAGCTACCACATGACTGCACTGCAGCCCTCAGTGACTTCTCACCCCGGGGGCAAAAGCTGACACACTCCTGACTACTGGGTCCCAAAGTCCACACTGCACTGACCTGTCACTTTGTCCTTAGCATCTATGTGTTGATAATTCTGGAACATTACAGCTGCTGGTGATCTGTAGTCCCTCTAGCTGGTGGTTGGTCAGGCCTGCCCTGGGGCTAAAACCTTGACTCACCGGCTTTCATGTGGCTGGGCTCAGCTCCCAGAGCTCTGTGCTGGCCAATTCCTGCCAGCCTGCTGGGCTATCCTCAGTGGGAGGTTAGCTTCTCTGTGTCATTTTGTGGGTCCTGTAGCTCCAAAGTTTGTTCAGAGTTCCCTTTTACATGGATTGGAGAAGGTGGGAGCCGAAGCTGCTTGGAGGTCATGTTTCTACTCTGCCATCTTGACTCTGCCCCTGTAGTGGAAATGTTAGCTTTAGCTATAAGAGAAGAAAAATAAATTGAAGGAATTAGAATAAGCAATGAAGAAGCAAAGTTATCACTCTTTGCAGGTGATATGTTATACTTAGATAATCCTAGAGAATCAAGTGAAAAAATTACTTGAAGTGACAAATAAGTTTAGCAAAGTTGTAGGATATAAAGTAAATCCACATAAATCATCAACATTTCTGTATATTACTAACAAAGCCCAACAGCGAGAGATAGAGAAATTCCATTCAAAGTAACCATAGACAATATAAAATACTTGGGAGTCTATCCACCAAAACAAATGCAAGAACTATATGAACATAATTACAAAATGCTTTTTACACAAATAAAGTCAGATCTAAATAATTGAAAAAATATCAGTTGCTCATGGATAAGCTGAGTTAATGTAATTAAAATGAAACTTCTACCTGGATTAATTTACCTATTTAGTGCCATACCAATCAAACTACCAAAAATCATTTTATAGAGCTAAAAAAAATAACAAAATTCATCTAGAAGAACAAAAAGTTCAGAATATTAAGGGATTTGAAAATGAAAAATGAGGGGTGGCTAGGTGGTGCAGTGAGTAAAGTGCCGGCCCCAGAGTCAGGAGGACCCGAGTTTGGTTCCAGCCTCAGACACTTAACACACACACACACACACACACACACACACACAACTAGCTGTGTAACCTTGGGCAAGTTACTTAACCCCAATTGGCCTCTAAAAGGCAAAAAAAGAAAAAGAAAATGAAAAGAAATGTAAGGGAAGGTGGCCTATAGATACAAGAACCTAAACCTATATCATAAAGCAGCAATCATCAAAACCACTAGGTACTGCCTAAGAGATAGAGTGGTAGATAAGTGAAATAAATTAAGTACACAAGAAAAAGTAGTCAATGACTATAGTAATCTACTGTTAGATAAACCCAAAGACTCTAGTTTCTGGATAAAATCTCACTATTTGACAAAACTGCTGGGAAAATTGAAAAGTAGTATTGCAGAAACTAGGCATAGACCAATATCTTATGCCATATACCAAGATTAAGTCAAAATGGGTACATGATTTAAATATAAAGGGTGATACTATAAGCAAATTAGGAGAGCAGGGAATAGTGCACCTGTTAGATATATGAAGAAGAGAAGAATTTATGATCAAACAAGAGATAAAGAACATTATGAAATGCAAAATGGATAATTTTTATTACATTAAATTGAAAAGTTTTTTTTTTAGGTTGGTATTATAACATTTATTAAAATAATGCTATGGGTTAATAGAAACAGCAAAGAACCAAAGAATTAAAATGCAAGCTATGTAAAATCCCAATTAAAACCAAATGTGTCTAATGTATTCATTCAGTAGCTAACTAAAAGCCCAAGAAAGACAACACTCTCAATATAATAAAGAACTGCAAAACAATTGGCAATTTTCAGTTATCAAAATTGTGGGTTTTGCATTTTGTATCCTTTTCTCAATCAGGAAAATAATTCTTTTTGAATGTTATATAACATACATATAAAACAAGATAGAAAAATACATTATAAACTTGTAACAATGGCTGTAAATACATTATCTTACATGTTTCTCATAGGCAATAGGTTGATTATGGTACATACATAGTATGAAACTACTAAGATAATAAAGAATAGACAAAATACATGTCAGCTGTATGGTAGCATACAAGTGACACTCCCATCTACCCACTCTAAAAAAAATTACATAATGCTGTCAGAAGAAAAGTCTTAAAACTACATATTTTAATAAGAAATAAATCCAATAAAGAATGATAATACTGAGAACCAAGGCATTCAGAGATTTCAAAAGTCATGCTTTTCTTTAGTTGATCCAAAATTTTGTCAACTAAGTTTAAATTGAAAAGTTTTTGCACAAACAAAATCAATGCAACCAAGATTAGGAGGGAAGAAGAAAACTGAGAAAGAATTTTTACAACTAGTGTCTCTGATAAAGGGCTAATTTCTAAGATTCAGTTAAGTGAACGGAGTCAAATTTATAAGAATACAAGTCATTTTCCAATTGATAAATGGTCAAAGGAGATGAACAGATAGTTTTCAGAGGAAGAAGTTAAACCTATCTGTAGTCATATGAAAAAAATGCTCTAAATCACTATTGATTAGAGAGATACAAATAAAGACAACTCCAAGGTACCACATCATACCTATCAGATTGGCTAACATGACAAACAGAAAATGATAAAGGCTGGAGAAGATATGGGGAAGTTGGAACACTAATTCATTGTTGGTGGAACTGTGAGCTGATCCAACCATTCTGGAGAGCAATTTGGAACTATTCCCAAAGGGCTATAAAACTGTGCATACCCTTTGACTCAGCAATACTACTTCTAGGTCTGTATCCCAAAGAAATCATAAAAATAGGAAAAGGACCCAGATGTAGAAAAATATTTATAGCAACTCTTTTAATAGTGGCCAAGAATTGGAAATGGAGGGGATGCCCATCAATTGGGGAATGGCTGAACAAGTTGTGGTTGTATGAATATAATAAAGTACTATTGTGCTATAAGAAATGATGAGCAGACAAACTTCAGAAAAAGGTACAAAAACTTACATGAACAGATGCTGAGTGAAGTGAGTAGAACCAGGAGAATATTGTGCCCAGCAAGAGTAATATTGTGCAATGACCAACTTTGATAGACTTAGCTTTTCTTAGCAATGCAAACATTTAAGACAATTTGAAAGGACTCATGGTACAAAATACTATCCACATCCAGAAATTGAACCATGGAGTCTGAATGCAGATCAAAACATATTATTTTCTCTTTCTCTCTTTTTTTTTGTTTCTTCTTTTTCATGTTTTTTTTCCTTTGGTTCTAGTTCTTCTTTTTGCTTTTTGGAGGGGGGAAGGCAGGGCAATTGGAGTTAAGTGACTTGCCCAAGGTCACAAAGATAGTAAGTGTTAAATGTCTGAGGCCAGATTTGAACTCGGGTCCTCCTGACTCCAGGGCCAGTGCTCTATTCACTGTGCCACCTAGCTGCCCCCTAATTCTTCTTTACAACATGACTTACAAGAAAATATGTTAAATTTGATTGTACACATATAGCCTATATCAGATTGCACACCATCTTGGAGAGGGGGAGGAAAGAGAGGAGGAGAAAATTTGGAACTCAAAATCTCCTAGAAGTAAATGTTGAAAACAAAATAAATCAATAATTTTTTTAATTTAAAAAAAACTTTTAAGTAAAAACTAATCTAACTTACCTTGGGGAGTATAGGGTTGGGATATTGCTCCATCCATACTCTGCATCTTGGTAGTAAAATCTTTAAAGTTTTCTAGAAAACCTTACACCACCTAAATGACTTTGGAGCTATTAGTCTACTGTGATTTCACAGATTTGAGAAGTTTTGATATAGGTCGCACCAACAGAGGAAAAGAAAAACTAAAATAAATAGCAAAACCAAATCAAAATAAAAAATTTAACATCCTTCTGAAGTGATGACTATGTGGAGTGGAGATGCAAATCCAAGCTTTGTGTCTCCACCTCCCCTTTGAAAGGACTGAGTGCCAGTCAGGTGAGTGATGCTAAATCTTTGCAATTTACAGTGGGTTTCTCAATATGAAGAGGTGGACATGAGCATAAGCAGCTGTAGGAACTTTGGGATGATAGACATTTTTCAGGGAGAATTATTCTGTACCATCACACACTTAGTGTTACCTAGCCCATTGGCCAAAGTCTACCATTCCTTGGGAGTCAAATGGGGGATTAGGAAAAAATATACAATCTGTGCTGCATTTAAAGCCTATTTGGGGCTCTCCCTTCTTCTGTGGGGGATAGGTAGATGTTTTCACCCCCTCCCTTATTACCAGTCAAGAAGCCACCTCCCAACAATGCCATCCCTTGTTCCTCCAAGCTCTCCCTGGGGAAGTGTACTGACAACAAATTGAAGGAGTCAATTCATTCTAGATTATAGCAAGTGAATGGGCTATAGTGGGCCTGTCATTGCTACTGTCCATGCCAGCTATTGTTCTGCCACACTGGGGCTAGATTTTACCTAAATCTTCCCAATTATGCATTGATTGCTGTGAGTATGCATTGTCACTACCCTCCTATATGTGGCAAGAACTCTATAGGTGCTGCAGACAATACCCTTGACTTGTCTACAACAGTTGCTGAGGGAAGGAACACGCAGTTCTAAGGCAGGTGCCTAGAAGAAGCTCTGACAAGAGCTGTGCAAAACCCCAGAAATTTGGGACACAGCACTCTCCACTCTGGAAGCAGAGTTCTACCATGGCAAAGAGCTCAAAAGTCAAGTAATTGGCTGGCAAGATGAGCAAACAGAGAAAGCAAAATCAAACTATAGAATTATTTTTTGGTGACAAAGATGACCAAAACAAAGAACCAGAAGAAGACAGAAAAGTCAAACTCCTACATCATAACTCTCCAAGAAAAATATGAACTGGTTGCAGGCCATGGAGGAGCTCAAGAAGGATTTTGAAAATCAAGGGAGTGAAGTAGAGAAAAAATTGGGAAGAGAAATGAAAAAGATGCCAGAAAATAATGGAAAAATGAGTCAGCAACGTTCTAAAGAAGACCCAAAAATACTGAAGAAAATAACACCTTAAAAAATAGACTAATTCAAATGGCAAAAGAGGTCCAAAAAGTCAATGAGGAGAAGAACACCTTAAAAAGCAGAATTGGTCAGATGGAAAAGGAATTTCAAAAACTCACTGAAGAGTATGATTCCTTCAAAATTATATTGGAGCAAATGACAGCTAATGAGTTTATGAGAAATTAAGATACTATAAAACAGATCCAAATAAATGAAAAAAATAGAATACAATGTGAAATATCACATTGGAAAAACCACTGACCTGGAAAATAGATCCAGGAGAGATAATTTAAAAATTATTAGACTACCTGAAAGCCATGATAAAAAAAGAGCCTACAAATCATCCTTCAAGAAACTCAAGGAAAATTGCCATGATATTTTAGAACCAGAGGGCAAAATAGAAATTGAAAGAATTCACTGATCACCTCTTGAAAAAGATCCCGAAAAGAAAACTCCTAGGAATATTATAGCCAAATTCCAGAGTTCCCAGGTCATGGAGAAAATATTACAAGCAGTCAGGAAGAAATAATTTGAGTATTTTGGAAACACAATCAGGATAACAGAAGATCTAGCAGCGTCTACATTAAGGGATGGAAGGGCTTTTAATATGATATTCCAGAGGTCAAAGGAGATAGGATTAAAATCAACAATCACCTATCCAGGAAAACTGAGTATAATACTTGTGTCAACAATTCAGTATTCACAATGCCTACAGTAACTATAAATATGCTGATATAGTTATTAATCACAAAATGTAACAGGCTCTCTACATGGGGGGTATAGCTAGAACATTTATTCAAATACCAGAAAACTGAATCCCAAAACCAGAAAGTCAAAGCCATCACATTAGTTAAGGAGTTGGCACACATAGTTAATGTAGTAAATACCCACATTCTCAAGCCTTCAAAACAGAACAGGCTACCTCAAGCAAAGATCCTCCTCTCCTCACTCAAAGCAACTGCTCAGTGTCCACACATCTCACTCCCAGCAGCTCTGGTCCCTCACAGTCCCATCCCTGGCAGTCCTCAGCAGGAGTCCTTAGCAGAAATACTGGCTTGCTTAAAAAAAAGGAGTTTGTTCTACAGCTGCAGCTTCCAGTCACCACGCTGACTCTAGCTTGGCTCCAGCTTCCCCTTGCCCCACCCCTTCCTGCTATGTCATCAAGTTCAAGAAGCAAGGAAGATCTTCAAATCCTATAACCATTACAATACTTCAGGGGAAAATATGGAAACTCAATGAAATAGAGGACTTTCAAGCATTCTTAATGAAAAGACCTGACCTAAACAGAGAATTTGACTTTCAAATACAAGAAGAAAGAAAAGCACAAGAAGCTAAACAGGAAAAAGAAATCATAAGGAACTTATTAAAGTTGAACTATTTACATTCCTACATGGAAAAATGGTAATTGTAACTCATGAGACATTTCTCAGTATGAGGATAGTTGAAGGGAATATATATGTATATATGTATATATATGTATATATACACACACATATATGTATACATACACATTTATGTAAGTATAGGTGGGTATATGTATATATATACATATATGTGTGTGTGTACATGTAAACATAGACAGAGGGCACAGGGTGAGTTGAATATGAAGGGATTATATCTAAAAAATAAAATTAAGAGGCGAGAGAGGAATATATTGGGAAGAGAAAGGGAGGGATAGAATGAGGTAAATTATCATACACACTCAATTGGGCATCTTACCCTACAGGAAAGTAGGGGGGAAGGGGATGATAGAAGGGAGGTTAGATTGAGGGAGAGCGTAGTTAGAAGCAAACACTTTTGAAAAGGAACAGGGTCAAAGGAGAAAACTGAATAAATGGAAGGCAGGATAGAATAGAAGGAAATATAGCTGGTCTTTCACAATATAACTACTATGGAAATGTTTTGTGTTACTACACATGTACAACCTGTATTGAATTGCTTGTCTTCCTCGTGTGGGTGGGTGAGAAGAGAAGAAGGGAGAATTTCTGTCTCCACCTCCCACTTGGACAGACTTTGTTTTAAAAACAAATATTAAAGTTTTTTTCATGCAACTGGGAAATAAGGTATACAGGCAATGGAGTATAGAAATCCATCTTGCCCTACAAGAAAGTAAGGGCGGGGGGAGGATTTTGGTCTGGGGGTCTGTAAGGGTGGGGGGAGGATATAAGAGAGAGCAGATGGGGGGAAGAGGTATTCAGTATGCTTGCCATCTTGGGGTGGAGTGTAGTGGAGAGATGGGGAGAAAATTTGTAACACAAAATCTTGCAGAAATGAATGTTGACAACTAAAAATTAAATAAATATTTTTTTTAAAAAAAGATGGCAGATCTTGTGGCCATAGTGGAGTGGGGACCTAGTCACAATTCCACAGTGGAAAAGAGCACTTGTGGTTGCTCATAGACAAGAGCCCAAGTCAGGAGAGTAGTAAACATACCTCTCCCTAGATATTACCACCTTGGAAGAATTCAAAGCTTTACAGACCCCCAGAACTAGTTCTGAAAATAGTTATACAAAAATACTGAAGCTTGGGGTGGTGCCACCTTTACCGCAGGAGTAGAGCTCAACTTTAACCTCAGGTTAATAACCAAGAAGTAGACTGGATAAATGAACAAATAACAACAACAAAATTTTACCATAAAAGTTACTATTGTGACAAGGAAGATCAAAACACAAACTCAGAAGACAACAGAGTCAAAATGGCTACCTCCAAAGCCTCAAAGGAGAAAAATGTAAATTGGCCTCACACCCAAAAGGAATTCCTGGAAGAGTACAAAAAAGGATTTTAAAAATCAAATAAAAGAGTAGAGTAAAAGTTGGGGAAAGAAATGAGAGTGATGCAAGAAAATCATGAAGAAAAGAGTCAACACCTTGATGAAGGAGACACCAAAAATACTGAAAAAAAAAAACCAGAATAAATAGACCAAATGGTAAAAGAGGCACAAAAATACAATGAAGAGAAGAATGCCTTAAGAAGCAGAATTGGCCAAACAGAAAAATGGTACAAAAAGAGAACTCTTTAAAAAGTGGAATTGGTCAAATGGAAAAGGAGGCACAAATTTAAAATTAGGCAAGTGGAAGCTAATGACTCCATGAGACATCAAAAACAATAAAAAAAATCAAAAGAATGAAAAAAATAGAAGAAATTTTGAATTCGCTCATCAGAAAAACAACTGACCTGGAAAATAGTTTCAGGAAAAATAATGTAAGAATTATTGCACCAACTGAAAGTCATGATTAAAAAACACTTGAATATCATATCTAAAGAAATTATGAAGCAAAACTGCCCCTACATTCTAGAACCAGAGGGTAAAATAAAAATCAAAACAATCCACTGGTCACCTCCTGCAAAAGATCCCAAAATGAAAACCCTCAAGAATATTATAGCCAAATTCCAGAGTTTTCATGTCAAGGAGAAAATATTGCAAGCAGTCAGAAGGAAACAATTCAAGTAAGATGGAGCCACAGTCAGGATAACACATGTAGCAGCTTCTACATTAAAGGATCAGAAGGCTTGTGTAAATCCATGCATGAGCAGCTTTCCAGAGGACTGCTGCTGTGAACAGCTTTCAAAAGTTCTGATTTCATAGTATAGTGAATTCTCCATTTATTCAATAACAAATCAGAGCAAAACATTCATAGAAAATCAAAATACAGCATTCACCTTGTCACAACTCAACAATTTATCACTAAAATGGCCACATTTCATATAAAGTGGTCATATAGTTTTAAAAAAAAGTAAATTCATTTAGTCAATCACAAAATCCCTAATTCAATCACAAAGTACAAAAGTCAAAGTTCTCCACCCCTAGGTCACAGTAAATCATAATCTTCTCAGTCAGTACATAGTATCCAAGTAAAGTCTTCTTTCAGTTTGACTCAAGGCTGGCTCTCAGCTTCCATGGTTTCTCTTCCATGGCCCCAGCTCCAATGTGTCACCTGGGCTCAAAAGCAGGCAGCACCCAGTTCCTTGTGCAGCAACTTGTCCAGTTCTTTGTCCAGTTCCTGTTCCATATTGAAATTTACAGTGTCCAATCCACCACAAGTCCTTCACAGTTCCAGTTTCTGGGAATACAAAGCTTGACAGAGCCACAACAATATTCATACACATTGCCAGCATCATCATCAATTCACTATCTGCCTATGAAGTCAACTCAAACCCACCAATAAGGTGTGAGAACTCAACACAAATCATCAACATAGAAATCAACACAGAAAATCTCACCCACAAACAAGGTCTGAGAAGTCAGCACAAATCATCAGTAAAATCGCAGGACCTCCTAAACCCTCCTTCAGGACTTCTGTAAACATACAACCAGAAAATCCTCTTTCAGGGCTTCCAGTAAGGTCCCAGGGTTTCTGTACAAAGTATCACAAACAAACATCAACACAGACAGAGCAGACAAAGTGCTGGGATACCACAAGTTTTCTTCTTCTTAACTCTGCCACCACAAGAGTCCTCTTTTCAGTTCTGCTGTCTCTAGCCAAGGTCTCTCCTTATATATGGTCATTAGCTTCTCCCCTTCCTGTTTCAGGAGTTCATGAGTTCTAGGGTTAACAAGCTGTGGGGTTCACACATTCTCTTTCTTAACAGACTTGATACAAGGCTCAAAATAAACTTGAACTGAAACAAGGTGTGAACTACTTTTGTGCTTGCCATTACAGCTTGCAATATGATATTATACCAAGCAAAAGAGTTAGGATTACAGCCAAGAATCACCTCTCTAGCAAAATGGAGTACAAAGTCCTTTGGGGAAAATAATAGATAGTCAATGAAATAGATAACTTTGAAGCATTCTTGATGAAAAGACTAGAGCTAAATAGAAAATCTGACTTTCAGATACAAGACTCAAGAGAAACATAAAAAGGGAAAGGAGAAAGAGAAATAAGGGATTCAATAAGGTTAAAGGATTTGCATTCCTATATGGGAAGATGATACTAGTAACTTCTAAGAACTTTACCATTATTAGGGCAGTCAGAAGGAGGGTACAGGTATGAGTTGAATATGGTGGGATGATATCTAAAAAAGTAAAATTATAGGCTGGGAAAATGCACTGGGAGAAGGGGAGATACAAGTAGAATGGGATAAATTATCTCACATCGAAGAGGCGTGAAAGAAGCTTTTATAGTCAAGGGGAAAAATAAGGTAAATAGAGGGGAGTGCTACAAACTTACTCTCACTGGAATCAGCTCAAAGAATAAATAACATATGCTCTAGTAATCTATCTTCTTCTTGTTGCTAAATTGCTCAGTCATGTCCAACTCTTTGGGAGCCCATGTGCCATAGCACCCCAGGCCTTTCTATTCTCCACTATTTCTCAAAGTCTGTTCAAGTTCATGTTCATTGCTTCTACAACATTATCTATCCATCTCATCCTCTGCCATCTCCTTTTCCTTTTGCCTTCTATCTTTTCCAACATCAGGGTATTTTCCAATGAGTCCTGCCTTCTCATTATGTAGTCAAAATAAGCTTCAGCTTCCAGTGAATAGTCTGAGTAGATTTCTTTAAGTATTAACCAATTTAATCTCCTTGCTGTCTTCTCTAGCACCACAATTCAAAAGTGCTGATTCTGAAATGCTCAGCTTTCCTTTTAGTCCAACTCTCATAGCCATACACTGCTCCTGGAAAAATCATAGCTTTGACTATATGGACCTTTGTTGGCAAGATAATTTCTCTACTTTTTATAGCATGTTATCCAGATTTGTCATAGCTTTCATTACAAGGAAAAAGCATCTTTTAATTTCATAGCTACAATCACTATCTGCAGTGATCTTTGAGCCCAAAAATATGAAATCTGACACTGCTGCCATTTCTTCTCCCTCTGTTTGCTGGGAAGTGATAGGACAAGTTGCCAAGATCTTGGTCTTGTTTTTGTTTGTTTGTTTTTAATGTTAAGCTTCAAGCAAGTTTTTATAATCTTCTCTTTAGCATATCTTGTTGTGGCAAAAAAAAAAACCCAACTAGAAAGAGCATAACTTTTAAGCTTCTTACTGTTTCACATATTTCTTTCCTCAATGGAAATTTCATGCTTCCCAGACATGTGATAATCATATGTCAAAAGTTATTGTGTAACTGATATGTGGTAGTTTCACATTTTATGTTTCAAATTGACCAAGCAATAATATGTCGGAAAATTTAGTGCTAGTGTGTCTAAGAAAAAATAAAAACCAAGTTTCTGGCAATATTGAATTAACTTTATTTATAGTTTATAGACTTTAGTATGTTCTCATTGTTACCAATTTGCAAATACTGTTCCCTCTCCCTATCTAATTTTGTCTCTTCTTTCTGACTTTTTGAACCCTTGTGATTGATCCAGGGTCTAATTCAAGGTTCACTTTCTCCAAATTGTGATGAATGAAAAGTCCAAGAGATGTAATTTCTGGGTAATTAATTAGAAATATATTAAGTATGGCTAACAAATACATAACAGAATGAGGTCAGTGGCTTTCTCTTGTAAATTAAAGATGCCCCTGGAGAACACTGAATGCTTAAAATGTCTTTGGAGAAAGGAGTGTACCTGAGGGTGGAAATTAACTCTGATTAATAATCAGTGAGGGGGTAGAGATATTATTGAGGAGGTGGGCAAAAAATCTTTAGCTCCTTCTGCTGAAAATGTGACCTAATCACAAGACTCATCTACCTCCAACAATTCAGCCCAAAGAATCCATCTCCACCCAGACAACTCTGGCTGGTTTTTCCCTTCATGAAACTGGGTCACTTTAAATTCTTTTTCTTTTTTTTTTGCTTTTGTGGAGGGGGAAGGTAGGGCAATTGGGGTTAAGTGACTTGCTCAAGGTCACACAACTAGTTTTGTATGTGTTAAGTGTCTGAGGCCAGATTTGAACTGAGGTCCTCCTGACTTCAGGGCTGGTGCTCTATTCATTGCACCACCTAGCTGCGCCACTCTAAATTCTAATGGAATATTGCAAGGACAGGGGCTTATTTCCTAAGGACAAGATCTCACCTAGATTAGATTCTGTTTGTAAGGTCTTCTAATTGAGGAGGGTCCCACCCAAGATCTAAAAGCATGTGCCCTGTGGATTTGGCCAACCTAATCTATCAGCAATGTCCTTCAGAAACTAGCTAAATAACCTACAAGGGCTGGTTTCTCAATGAGAAAAGAGGAATATAAAACCTTAATTTAATAATTATTAATTAATATGAGAGAAAAATAATAATTTCCCTCACTATGTTGTTGTTGAGTTGTGTCTGACTCATTGTGACCTCCTTTGGCATTTTCTTGACAAAGGTGCTTGCCATTTCCTTCTCCAACTCATTTCACAAATGAGGAAACTGAGGCAAACAGGATTAAGTGACTTCCCCAGGGTCACACACAGTAAACATTTGAGGTCAGATTTGAACTCAAGTAGGTGATTCTTTCTGATTCCAGGTCCAGTGATCTATCCACTGTGCCATCTAGCTGCTCTTTTTTTTTTTCATTTTTCAAATGCTTTATTAACTTCTGTGTAAATCATTCATTTCTTCCAGATTTTGAGTTACAAATTTTCTCCCCATTTTTCCCCTACCCACCATCCCAAAATAGCAGTCCCATAGGATATCCCCTCCTCCAATCTGCTCTCTCCCATGTCTTCTCCCATACCCACTTTGACTTTTCCAGTAGGTCATGGTGGATCTCTAAACCCCAGTGCCTGTGTATCTTATTTCCCAGTCACATGTAAAATAGTATTAATAATAGTGTGTGTGTGTGTATATATATATATATATATATATATATATATATATATATATATATATAT
>NW_027185867.1:2238289-2335949 GCF_028583685.1 Petaurus breviceps papuanus | reverse complement strand
ATATATATATATATATATATATATATATATATATATATATATATATACATATATATATGCAGTTCACTATAGGTTTTACATGTGTAGCTAATGCAAAACATTAACATAGTAGATATATTGTGAAAGACTGACTATATTTCCCTCCCTCCTATCCCACCTCCCACTTGTTCTATTCTCTACTTTGATCCCATCCCTTTTCAAAAGTGGGTGCTTCCAACTTCCCTCCCCCCCAGCCTGCCCTCCCTTCCATCATCCCTCCTCTCATCCCCTTCCCTCCTACTCTCCTGTAGGGTGAGATACCCTATTTAGTGTGTATTTCATTCCCTCCCTGAGCCAAATTCAATGAGAATAAGGTTGATCCATTCCCTTTTGCCTTCCTGTTTTTCCCCTCCATTGTAACCATTTTCCCTTGCCTCTTCTACATGAGATAGTTTACCCCATTCTGTCTCTCCCCATCTCCTCTCATTATATTCCTCTCTCACCTCTTAATTTCACCTTTTAAATATCATCCCTTCCTATTAAATTGGTCCTGTGATCTCTATCTATGTATACCTGTAAATATATATACACACATTCACATATGTATTCATATACCCGTAACCCTCGATAGATAGATAGATAGACAGACAGACAGACAGACAGACAGACAGACAGATAGATAGATAGATAGATAGATAGATGATAGATAGATAAAGATATATAATATATACATATATATTCCCTTCAACTATTTTCATATTGAAAAAAGTTTCATCAGCTACAATTATCGTTTTTCCATGTAGGAATGTTAATAGTTCAACTTTGATAAGTTCCTTATGATTTCTTTTCCCTGTTTACCTTCTCATGCTTCTCTTGCTTCTTGTATCTGAATGTCAAATTTTCCATTCAACTCTGGATTTTTTCATCAAGAATGCTTGAAAGTCCTCTATTCCATGGAATGACCATGTTTTCCCCTGAAACATGATGCTCAGTTTTGGTGGGTAGGTGATTCTTGGTTTTAATCCCAGCTGCTCTGCCCTCCAGAATATCATATTCCAAGCCCTTCGATCCTTCAGTGTAGAAGCTGCCAGATCCTGGGTTATCCTGATTGTGTTTCCACAATATTCAAATTGTTTCTTTCTGGCTGCTTATAATATTCTCTCCTTGATCTGGGAATTTCAAGACCTGGCTATAATATTCCTAGGAGTTTTCTTTTTGGGATCTTTTTTCAGGAGGTGATCGGTGGATTCTATCAACCTCCATTTTGCCCTATGGTTCTAAAACATCAGGGCAGTTTTCCTTGAGAATTTCTTGGAGGATGATTTCTAGGTTCTTTCTTTGATCATGGCTTTCAGGTAGTCCAATAATTTTTAAATTATCTCTCCTGGATCTATTTTCCAGGTCAGTGATTTTTCTCATGAGATATTTCACCTTGCCTTCTATTCTTTCATTTGTTTGGATCTCTTTAACAGCATCTTGATTTCTCATAAAGTCATTAGCTTCCCTTTGCTCCAATCTAAATCTGAAGGAATGATTCTCCTCAGTGAACTTTTGAGATTCTTTTTCCATCTGGCAAATTCAGCTTTTTAAGGCATTCTTCTCCACATTGCCTTTTTGAGCCTCTTTTGCCATTTGAGTTAGTCTATTTTTTGAGGTGTTATTTTCCTCAGTCAGGCTGTTGACTCTCATTTCATAATTTTCTTGCATCATTCTCATTTCTCTTGCCAGTTTTTCCTCCACTTTTCTTATTTGTTTCTTAAGGTCCTCTATGGCCTGTAACCAGCTCATATTTTCCTTTGAAACTTTTAGTGCAGGAGTTCTGACTTCACTGTCTTCCTCCTGTTCCATGTTTTGTTCCTTTTGGCCCAAAATAGGAGTCTAATGTTGGATTCTTCTGTTTGCTTTGCTTCCTTTGCCTGGTCATGTTGCCACTCAATTACTTGACCCCTGGGACTTTTTCCACAGTAGGACTCTGGTATCAAACCGGGGAGCTTTGTAACAAACGCTGGGGTTTTCTCAGCTGCCAGAGGTATTAGTTGGGTGCTCTCTCAGAAGCCTCCACATGCTCTGGCAAGCTGGTCTCCCACCCTAGGACCTCCACCCTAGACCACAATCCAGATCCAAGCAGGTTAAAGCAAGAGTGATGACCCCTCAGACTGGTTGCTTGGTCCCCGTATGCTCTGCAGGCCAGGAGCTGAAGCTGCCACGTGGAGGTGGTTGTGCAGCAGCCCTCAGCGGCTTCTTACCCCAGGGGTAAAAGCCAAAGCACTGTCAACTACTGGGTGCCAAAGTCCACACTGCACTGAACTCTTACTTTGTCCTTAGTATCTATGTGTTGATAATTCTGGATCGCCACAGTTGCTGGTGATCTGGAGTCCCTCCAGCTGGCAGCTGGTCAGGCCCATCCTGGGGTAAAAATCTCGTGGTGGATCTGGGCTCAGCTCCCAGAGCACTGCGCTGCTGTGCTGGCTGATTCTTGCCAGCATGCCAGGCTGTACTCAGTGGGAGGTTAGCTTCTCTGTGTCATTTTGTGGGTTCTGTAGCTCCAGAGTTTGTTCAGAGTCCCATTTTACATGGATTGTATGTCGTGAGAGCCAGAGCCACCTGGAAGTCCTGTTTCTACTCTGCTCTCTTGACTCCTCCCCCCCATCTATGCTTTTACATAGCCTATGCCATTTCTACATCATTCATTTGCCATTTATTTCTTTATCATCTTTGTTTTTATCACTGAGATCAGGGAATATGTTTTATAATTCTTTGTACCTCTCTCAATATCCAGTACAATATCTTACATAGGAAGGCTCAACAATTTTTTAACATTAATTTATCTGGTTCTTTTGAACAAATTATTTTTTAAGATTTTTTTAACATCTCAAAAATGGGAACTCAGATGAAAATCTGCATTAAGACCTTCATTAGATCAGAACTGTATACAACTACACAATTCTGCACAATTCTGTAAAACATCCAAAAAGGATTCTTTCAATTAGGGGGGAAAATGGGACATCCTACATTGTATATCATATTTTTCTCACAGCAGGTTGCTACAGACAGTGTTTATGGAATTGCTGATGATCTTCTATAACATATTTCATCTATCACAGGTGTTTGCCTATGCACCTTTTCAAACGATATGTTTTGGTTAGCATAATATTGATATGTTCTTAAGTAGCTAAGTGTTATTAGCAAGTTTATTTCAGACTGTGAAAGCAAAATTAGTTGTTTTTTTTCTTTTCATTAATCAATTTATTTTTAATTTCCAACATTCATTTCTATGAGATTTTGAATTCCAAATTTTCTTCCCATCTCTCCTCTCTCCTCACCCCAAGATGGCATTCTTTCTGATTACCTCTTCCCCCAATCTGCCCTCCCTCCTATCATGCCCCCCCCACTTCTCTTATCCCCTTCCCTTCTATTTTCCTGTAGGGCAAAAGAGATGTCTATACCCCATTTTCTGTATATCTTATTTCTCAGTTGCATGCAAAAATATTTTTTAATGTTTGTTTTTAAAACTTTGAGTTCCACATTCTCTCCCTTCCTTCTTCCCTGTCCAACCTTATTGAGAAGGCAAGCAATTTGATATAGGTTATACATGTGTAGTCATACAAAACACTTCCATAGTAGTCATGTTGTGGAAGACTAACCATATTTCCCTCCATCCTATCCCATCCCCATTTATTCTATTCTTTCATTTGACTCTGGCCTTCCTCAAAAGGGTTTGCTTCTGATTACCTCCTCTCCCCATTTGTCCTCCCTTCCATAATCCACCCCCTCTATTAACTCCTTTCCCCCCTTACTTTCCTGTAGGGTAAGATAGATTTCCATTCCCAATTGAGTGTGTATGTTATTCCCCCTAAAGCCAAATCTGATGAGAATAAGGTTCATTCATTTCCTCTTACTTTCACCCTCTTCCCCTCCACTGTAAAAGCTTTTTTTCTTGCCTCTTTTTTGTGAGATAATTTACCCTATTCTACCTCTCCCTTTCTCCTTCTCCAAGTACATTCCTCTCTTACTCCTTAATTTTAATTTTTTTAGATATCATTTCTTCATATTCAACTCACCCTGTGCCCTGTGTGTGTATACACATATATACATACATGTACACACATATGCACATACAATACACATACAATATACATACATATACATATACACATATATTCCTTCCAACTACCCTAATACTGAGAAAGGTCTCATGAGTTAGAAATATTATTTTCCATGTAGGAATGCAAAGTTAAACTTTAATAAGTCCCTTATGATTTCTCTTTCCTATTTACCTTTTCGTGCTTCTCTTGATTCTTGCATTTGAAAGTCAAATTTTCTATTCAGGTCTGGTCTTTTCATCAGGAATGCTGGAAAGTTCTCCATTTCATTGAATGTCTATTTTACCCCTGAAGTATTATACTTAGTTTTTCTGGAAAGGTGATTCTTGGTTTTAACCCTAGCTCCTCTGACCTCCAGAATATCATATTTCGAGTCTTTCAGTCCTTCAGTCCCATAATGTAGAAGCTGCTAAATCTTGTGTTATTCTGATTGTGTTTCCACAATACTTGAATTTTTTTTCTGGCTGCTTGCAATATTTTCTTCTTTATTTGGGAACTCTGGAATTTGGCTATAATATTCCCAGGAGTTTTCTTTTTGGAATCTCTTTCAGGAGGTGATCAGTGGATTCTTTCCATTTCTATTTTCCCATCTGGTTCTAGAAAATCAAAGCAATTTTCCTTGATAATTTCTTGAAAGATGATGTCTAGGCTCTTTTTTTGATCACAACTTCCAGGTAGTCCAATAATTTTAAATTTATCTCTCCTGGATAGATTTTCTCGGTCAATTGTTTTTTCCAATGAGATGTTTCCCATTGTCTTTACTTTTTTTTCATTCACTTGGTTTTGTTTTACTTTTTGGTTTCTTAATTTCTTAAAAAGTCATTAGCCTTCATTTGCTCCATTCTAATTTTTAGGGAATTATTATCTGCTGTGAGATTTTGGACTTCTTTTTACATTTGGCCAATTATTCTTTTTAAGGCATTCTTTTCCTCATTGGCTTTTTGGACCTTTTTGCTCTTTGACCTAGTCTGTTTTTTAAGGTATTATTTTCTTCAGTATTTTTTGTGTCTCCTTTACCAATCTGTTGACTCTTTTTTCATGATTTTCTTGAATCACTGTCATTTCTCTTCCTAATTTTTCCTCTACTTCTCTTACATGATTTTCAAAATCCTTTTTGAGCTCTTCCTTGGCCTGAAACCAATTCGTATTTTTCTTGGAGGCTTTGGATGTAGGAGTTTTGGCTTTGTTGTATTCTTCTGAATGTATGTTTTGATCTTCATTGTCACGAAAGTAAGAATCTATAGTCTGATTCCCCCCCCCCCCCCCACTGTTTGCTCATTTTCCCAGACAATTACTTCACTTTTTAGCTCTTTGTTAAGGTAGGACTCTGCTTCCAATGTAGAGGGTATACTGTCCCAAGCTTCAGGGACTTTGTGCAGCTGTTTTCAGAGATATTTCTAGGGACCTGTAAATTTTCAGTTCTTCCAAGGTTGTATGATTAAAGGAAAGGTGTTTACTCCTCTCCTGACCTGTGCTCTGGTCTGTGAGTGACCCCAAGTACTCTTTTCTCCCTTGGAACTGTGAGGAGTATTTCCTCTTCACTTTTGCCCTAAGCTCTACCACACCAGTGCTCCTTCTTGCCCCAGGATTACCACCCAGGACTGCTACCCAGATCCAAATATGGGCAAAGCAAGAGAAAGAGATCCCTACAATCCCCCTCTCATCAGTCACACAATCCCCCCACTGTCTGTGGACCAAGAGTTTTGGAAGCAGCTACTATCACTGCTGCTGCTGCTGCCACCTTCACCACTAGCACTACTCCCTTAGGGCTGGGGACCAAGCTCCTCTTTCCGACAGACCTTTCCTACTGACCTTCTAAGTTATCTTCAGTGTTTGTGAGTTGAGAAGTCTAGAAGCCACCACAGCTGCCAGTGATTCAGTGCCCTGAGACCTGCTCTGGGTTTGCTGGAGTCCCAGTCTGTGCTGAAATGTTTTGCACTGAACTGAGCTCCTCTCTCAGAATGGTGCAACAGACCTTTTCTATTTTCTATTTCTAAAGTTATCTTGGGCTGGAAATTTGTTTCATTCTATCATTTTGTGGATTCTGCTGCTCTAGAATTTGTTTAGAATCATTTTTAGAGGGGTTTGGGGGAGAGCTCAAACAAGTCCCTGTTTTACTATGCCATCTTAGCTCCACCCCAAAATAAGTTTTAAAAACAGTCTTTTGAAAGCAAAGAAATGTGCTTGAATATGTAAGTTTTATCATATACACTGCTTCTAGTTTATTTTTAAAAACAATTTTATAGACAAATTAGGATGGTTTTAATTACCAGAACACAAGATGCATAAAATAGCACATATAATATAAAAAATTAAATTTCTCTAACTGTTCCACACAGTCCTTGTGTTCCATATAATATACATAGGACTTTCAGTAGAAGTTCTATGTGTGTCAAAATTTTATCTTGTTCTGAGTCCCCTGATCATCCTACTCCCTCCCCCTTTCTAGTCAGTATAATAAATAGCTGGTATAAAGTGGCAGTAGTAATTTTGCAAATGAAAACCTAGAAATCATGTACAAACTTTTCAAAGATCAGAGGAGCATAATTTGCAAACTATATCATACATCAGTCAGAAATTATATTCTGAAACTATGGGCTACATAAAGGAAAGCCATCGAGGCTTTGCTCTCAGGGATTTTTGGTCCCATAATATGTATATCTCAGATAAACCCCGGACATAGACAAGCAGAAGACCAAGTGATGCTGATAACTTTGAGATGACATGGACATATTAAATTTTAAGTTTTACTGACAACTTTGAAATGAAGAGGTATGTCAATGCGCTAACCCTAAGGCTGCCTTCCTTCCTTCACCACTCTAACACAATCCCCTCACCATCTGCCTCTGTAAACCTTTTTGATGCTTGTCTCTGTACTTTCTGTGCTGTTTTTTTCCCCCTACACCCTTGGTGTCTTATTCAAGTGTGATTGCCACCTAGCTTCCCACTGCCAATGTGATCTTTCCCAGGAGTACTCAAAGAACTGGACTACCTGCCTCATTGAATAATTTTATATTAATTAGTAACTCAATTAAATTGGCACAGCAAGTGTGCTCTAAGGGAAACAGTATTGGCCAGTTAATTAGCCAGGTGGGTTCAACTATTTGGAATTTTAGCCAAGAGGTGTAGAGGGCTAGCAATCACATTCTTTACTTGGGAAGTATTCAGAGGTATCTTACCTGCCTCTGCTACTGTCTGCTTCTGGAAGCAGCAGAGCTTGCTCCAATTCCCCAGCTGTATGCTCCCTCTCAATTAAAGTGGGTATAAAGGGTTAAAGCTGTTTCAAGGAATTTTAAAGAGGCAGGTTTTTTTCTCTTTTGTGTACCTGGTATCTTTGTACTCCACCTCCCTCACCTCTCCTCTTCACCACCCCCCCCAATTGCTCCCTTCTTGCCCATAGTAAATTCCTACCTGCCTTCACAAGCTGTAACCCACATCCTCAAAAATCACCAGACCCTACTTCCCACCAGGGGTAGTCCTTTCCCCTTTTCTACTGCCCCATGTCCACAGCAAGCTGAAGCAACCCCGTAGCTGTCCCCTGTGTTCCCCCACCTCCCCTTAATACATGGAAATGTTGAAATTTTGTGTTCATGCAGAGGTCCCTGAAAAGGGACAAGACAGCCTTACAGTCAGTCTAAATCTGGCCTTAGATATTTACTAACTGTGTAACCCTGGGCAAGTCACTTAACACTGTTTGCTTCAGTTTCCTTATCTGTAAAATGGACTAGAGAAGGAAATGCCAAACCATTTCAGTATCTTTGCCAAGAAAACCTCAAATGGGGTGACAAAGGGTCAAACAAAACTAAAAATGACACGTGTCTTGCGTGCTAAACTGGATTTTTTTTTTTTGGCTAGTTAGGGGAGAGAAAACATTCCTTCTTCCCCATAGAAGCATGGTCACAGGTGGACTGCTTGACAGCTCTCCAGTGCTAGTAACAGGAGGAATATCCTACTCATATGCAAGAATAAGCCTGCATAAAGTAGTCATGTCTGCAGTGGACTTTAGGGGATCAGAGAACTGCTAACAGAAGTCTAACCCCCTCTCATTCCAGAATCTTGAGGACTGCGTATCTCCTTCCTAGTTAGTGGTTACCCTGGTAACCAACATAGCTAATGACATGATACAGAGGCAAAGAAGATGACTTGGGATGTCCTTGTCCTATATTTGTTATTGTTGTTACTGGAATTACTTTTCTAGTCTGATGGATTCTGAACTGTACTGAATTCTTAGAAGATCCCAGTCTGAGTTTTGTTCTGAAAATTGGACAGTTTTGTTAGAGAAATCCCTTGTTCCCTCACTGACTAGAGACCCTCAAGAAATCAATTTTGGGTACCTATTGAGGTGCTAGAGGAATGTGATTGCTTTTCCTGACTACTGTTTGTCATAATGATATCGAATAGCAGAATACATTCCAAGGAGGTAAGTTGAATATCCATCTTAACTCCACCCACCCACCCCCTTCCCTTTTAGGCAGACAGAGTTGAGGAATCAGAAGATCTAAGAGGTAAGCACCCAACTCCCCAGCCCTAGACCAAGCTTTCCCTCTCACCACTAGAAAGACAACTAGGAAAGGAAGCTGATGACAGGTTGGAACTTCATGATGAAGTCAGCTTGAGATACAGACCAGTGAGGACTTGACCCTGAAGGCCAGAGAAATAAAACAATTAGCCTCTATGTTTAGGGATGCAGAGTGATTGAGTGTCCACCTAAAAAACCTGGGACACTTAGGAAAATAATTACACCGATGCCCAGAGGATTTCTGGGCCTGGGGGGCTATACGTCCCCCCTCCCCGTTGTCCGTCCCGGTTAAGGCACAGGCCCAGTGGACTACTTTAGAGAAAGGCCAGGCTTTGGCTCAGGTCATGAGCAGGCACTGTGTTGTGGATTTATCACAGTACTAATACACCCACCTTGGAGGAAGTCTGGGAGAGACCAGAGGATAACCAATTAGATGATGAAGCCAGGGCTGTGTTTCTGAAAGGAGCCCCAGAGAACCTTCATGCCATCCTCCTTCTCCTGATGGCAAGCCCTGAGACCATGCAGTCCCTGTTAGACATCCTGGACCTTGTAGAGAGACACTCAAGTAAGCCTGAGTCTCAGGTATTTGCCATCCAAGGGAATAGGGATCACAGTCAGGGGAGGGGAAGGGGGTAAGTGGAATATTAATAGAGAGAACACTATTCAGGGGTCCAAGTCCCAAATTGAGCATGACAAAAGGCATGTAAAAGGTTCTTGAGACAAGGACAAAAAAGATCAGCATCTGACAGTGCAAAGTACCCTGTACTGGAGAGCAAAGGATTTGGACTTCTCTAACTTGACAGTTTTGTGCTATAGTGTCCAAAGAAATTCAGGCCCCTATAGATATAGTACATGGAAAAGGACAGGGAGGTTCCAGAAGATGCCAGAGGCTCCAGACCTTTGGCAAAGTGTGTTTGGCAAAGTCCTTAAAGGACCCCATAGGAACCTGCCCCCTCTAAGGACACTGGGCCCCCTCAGGACAATCACCTGTTCATGACACAGTGCTGTGGGACTGTGGAAGTGAGCAGTATTTGAACTTGCTGCTGAACACTGGATTTCAGGTCACCCTAATCCCAGGAAAGCCTGATATGCAACGGGACCCCACTAATCCCATATAGTCAGTGATAGATGTCAGTATCTAAGGCACCCAGACCACCATGGATCTTATTGTGGGAGAAATCAGAGTACAACACTCCTGGCAGTTAGAGCCCCTGAGCATTCCACCCCCTTGCCCATAATTGGCATGTATGTCCTAGGACATCAACTGGCCACTTGGACCAAACCTAAGGTAGCAGTACTGACCACAGGTAAGGCTAGGTGGGAGCCAGTGTCTCCACTCCTCCCCATGAGAATTGCTAACACTCCACAGTATAAATTTAGGCAAAGGACAGAATGCCTTCCATTATAAAGAATTTACATACTGAAGGTATGATTATCCTCATAGTCTCCCCATTCAACTCACCAGTCTGGCCTGTTCAGAAAGCAGGCAAAGATGAATGGAGACTAACTGTGAACTAAAGGAATTTGAATAAGGTTGTTTCCCCAGTTAAAGCCCTACTATCCAATATTATAGAGGTGAGAGAGGACATTCAATCCTCTGGCTACTCTGGGTTTGCAGTTAAGTAGACTTAGCTAATATGTTTTACTCTGTGCCCATATATTCAACCCCAGATTGCTTTTACATTTGAGAAGGCCCAATATATTTTCACCAGGCTACCCATGGGATATCTGAATAGCCCCGCCACTGCCTCTGAACTGTGTGATTTGGGGGACATCCTGGTGCCAGAGGGATCTGTAGATGACACTACATGGTTAGAGATTCTACTCCTGCCTCTGCCCAAGCCTACCTCACAGCTACAGTCTCTGACCAGTCATGGCTGTGCAGTAGTAGATGCCCATCAATACAAGCACCGTCATGTCACATCATGGTGTGTGAAATTCTTAGGATCCATATGGACCCACCAGGTCAGGGACTCCCCTGCCCCAGTCTGAGATTAGCTACTCCCCCACACAATCCTCATTGCTATTAAGAGAGCACGACATCCAGTAGGCATGTTTGGGTTTTGGAGACAACATATTCCCTACCTCACAGCCTTACCTGCTTCCACTTATCTGGTCACACCAAAGTCCTCCACCTTTCAATGGGCCTCAGAGCAACAGAAGGCTCTAAGTGCAGTCAAGCATTGCCATTAGTACTACCAAGTGATAAATACTAGGTAGAGGCCTCAAGCACAACCACCCACGCCTCCTGGTGTCTATGGACTCATATAATGGCCAGAGAATGTCAATGGGGTTCTAGAGCAAGAAGCTCCCAGATGTTGCTACCAGATGTTCATTTCTGGAGAGGCAGGTGCTGACTACCTGCTGGACTCTGATGGCCACAGAACCCCTCCATAGGCACAGATATTGTCTCTCTGAGAACTGAATTACCTATATAGCCCTAGGCTAGAGAAAACACTTCCTATTAAAATGGAAATGGTATTTGTAGGACAGGGCTAAACCAGGCCCCTAGGGAGTCAACAAGTTAGGTGAATGACACAAACCCCCTTAAGACCACTTGTTTTTGGAGATGCACACCCTCCCCCACTGATCCACTGATCCCCCACTGATCCACTGACTAAGTGGGGCCCACAGAATCAATTTGTTAAATGCTGATAGGGGTGAGGATTATTTCACAGATGAGAACACCTCTGTTGCCAGTAAGAATTTCCACTAGGTAACTGCAGCCTTCCACCCCGCAACCACCACCTCCTTGAGGGCTGATGGCAAAGGACATAACACTAATGGGCAGAGCTGAAGGTCATTCACCTAGCCATGAGGGACTTGATGAAGCAATAGAGGAGTGCCCTCCGTATCTATACTGACTCCTGGGCAGTTGCTAATGGATTTGCAGTCTGGTCTGGCAAGTGGGCCCAAGGTATTTGGCACATACAAGGTCAATCAGTATGGGGAGTTGAACACTGGAAGGACCTTGCAGGGTATGCACAGATCTATCTCATCTGGGTCAGTTATGTCTCCACTCAAATAGAAAAGGCTACAGAGGAAACAACTCAACCACACGGTTGACAACCTCGCATGATCGGTTACTGACAGTGACCCCGTTACTGCACAGGACATAACCTATTCAGAAAGAGGACTTGTGAAATAGGCACATGAACACTCTTGACATTTAGGGACTGCTGGCCTTACACACTGGTTGAGGGGAGACAGCCTCCACATCACCCATTGATCAGGTCACTATAGAATGTGAGATAGTATTGCATTCTGCCTCTAGAAACGTGGTAGCATTGTTAAAGGGCCTGCACCTCAACAAATTTAGCTTTATTGGTGGACTTTATTGAATCTTTGCCCTTCCAAGCTGGAGCTATTACACATGCCCTCACCATAGTGGACACTTGGGAGGAGGAGGGGAGTTGGTGTGGTGGATAGAGCCCTGGGCCTGAAGTCAGGAAAACTCATCTTCCTAAATTCAAATCTGGCCTCAGACACTCAACTGTATCACCCTGAGCAAACCACATAATCCTGTTTCCCATAAGCTAGAGAAGGAAATAGCAAACCATTGCAGTATACTTGCCAAGAAAACCCCAAAATAGGGTCACGAAGAGTTGGACATGACTGAAACAACTGTACAGCAAAAGTAGCAGACCTTCCTATGGAACTTTTGCTTTATCCCTCACATAGGAACCCCATACCCAATAATGTCATAACTGGACCATCAAAGGAAATTCTTGCACCTTTTGGCCTTCCCATAGCCAACCATAGTAACCAGGAGATACATTTTATAGGCCAGACTATGCAGTAATAGGCAGAGGACACTGGTATTTCATGATATTCCTATCTGCTTATAGGCCTCAGATTTCTGAACTTACTGAAAAGTATAATGGACTCCTAAAAATCACCCTGCTCAAGCTTCTAGAGGGAAATCAGATCCCAAGTGGGTGCAGATGCTTGAAGCATTCTGCACACTGAACAGCTCCTCCCCACCCCCATGGCTCCTTTAACTCCCAGTTCAACACTTACAACCCACCTCCTTGTCCTTGCCTCATTCTCTAGAGCAAGGCCTTCAGTCTCAAATGAAACCCTAGGGGAATCCTAGACCTTCCAACCACTGGCTTTAAGGGAAACCTATACTGCTGTCCCTTCATAGTGATCAGGTACCAGAGGGTGGAGGAGGGTGAATTGGTATGAATAGCCATAGAATCCCCCAACCATAGAAGAAAGGGAAGCACCCATAGTACCAGTGCAGGTCATCTCAGAGCACCAAGTTCACAACAGGTGGGATGATGAGGGCAACCCTGAGCACTGATGGCAGGTTCCTCCTCCCCACCACCATTCTCCTCACTTCTTCCATGTGATTGCCAAACCACAGTGGGGGGGTGGGGGGTGGTGGGTGGGCAAGCAGAGAATGGATAAGCCATAAGACCAGGAAAGCCCTTCACACAACAGCACCAAGGTGATAGTCTCAGCTCCAACAAGGGACACTGAGACTGTACCAGAAAGAAATTAGAGCATGTACCCCAACCTTCAAGAAGGCAGTGAGCAACACAGAGAATGCCAGAGAAACTATTGCACTGGTGGTGCAGGACACTAATAGACTCACAGTAGATGGACTCTTGACTCAAGAGGCAATGACTCCTGGAAATGAGCCTGCTATGCCACTGGCTGTGGAAAACAAGGCACTCCCTAGGCCACCTCTGCCCTCCACAGAGTCCCCAGGCACTCTCTTTAATAATGTACATGTTGGGGCAGCTAGGTGGCACAGTGAGTAGAGCACTGGCCCTCGAGTTAGGAGGACCTGGGTTCAGATCTGACCTCAGGCATTTAACACAAAAATTAGCCGTGTGACCTTGGGCAAGTGACTTAACCCCAATTGCCCTCCAAAAAGCCAAAAAAAAATATTGTACATGTCCTCAGCACCAGCTGGAGAGGAACCCCCTAACTTTCTTCTTCTTTTTCCATTTCAGGAGACACAGGAGGAGAGGGATAAAGAACAGGTACAGCAATGTGGGGTACAGCAATGGAATTCAGTGGATGATCAAATGGGAAATTCCTCAGGAGGACCCCCAAGAAACCCCGGAAGCTTTGACCAACCCAGAAGTCCCCCAAGTGCAGGGCCAAAGGATAGCTAGAACCCAGAGTAAGGCCCCAAGCCCCACCAGTCCATAAGGGACCAAGTTTGCTGACCTAGGTGCTATCTTTCCAGGACTCCCAACACTGATAAATACAGCTCTCATAACTGCATCCATTCCTCTAATCATCTCAATCTTGGGAACATGGAGACACTCAGTAATACTCATTGGTTACATTCTGCCTGAACTGATCTGTCTTAACTAGTTAGCTCAACATTCTGTCCAGGTTCAAGTGAGGACCATTGAGACTCATATATCTGCTCCCACATCCAGGCCACCTTCATGTGTCTATATGACAGATGAAATCTGAAATAACTATGGGGGAAAAAAGGTTCAAGTTTCCAAGCAAATCAATTTAGTAAGCAGTGCATGCCAATAACATAACAAATTAGAACCAGGCCTCTCCAATTTGTCCCTGGACCCGAAATGCAAGGGGAGACAGATTTTTATGCATTAAAAGAAAACAATTAATGGGATCTAAACAAGGATATAAGATTAGGCAATATGATGTTTCACTGGAGGAAAGATTAGGTGCTTTTCTGAGTTGGGAGTGAGATAAATGAGTTTCAAGAGTTGGGAGGCAGGGAGACCAAGTAGGTGGATTTTTCTGGATGTGAAAAGCATGATTAGCAAGCAGATGGAATTTACAAGAAAGTGAAGCTTAGGTCTTAAAATGGAGTCAGTTTTACAAAATAGAGTCAGTTTAGTTCACATAATTCCTTCAGTTCCCCACTTTGATTCATGAGGAAATGGTCAGCCCATTCCCCCTATGGATCACTTCTCTATAAGATTTTTAATGTGCTCATGCTCACCATCAACATTACATTACAAGAAAAGACCACTGGGAATCATCCTTTAAAATAGCTTAGTGCAACAGCCACAGAGTCTAAGAACAATAATAATGATATACAAATCTTGTTAAATACACTCTATAAGTAAACATATCAAACTATTTAGAGCACTCACCATAGACTAATTTTGAGAGAGGAGATTTACATGTCACCAAGGTGACCAAGAAAACTCAACAAACACAAACAACATGAAACAAAAAGCCAAAGCAATACAATGATGGTCATCAATATTAAAAACATCAAGTCTTGGGGTGGCTAGGTGGAGTAGTGAGTAAAGCGCTGGCCCTGGAGTCAGGGGGACCCGAGTTCGGTTCCAGCCTCAGACACTTAACACCCACACAAAAAACCTAGCAGTGTAAACTTGGGCAAGTTACTTAACCCCAATTGCCCTCCAAAAGGTAAAAAAAAAAGCCAACCCCCCCAAAAACAACATTAAGTCTTCTTGTATCCTAGTAACCCACTCCCAATGACTATTTAATCATCATATTTTGAGTCTCAGATGTTCCATGTCTGGGAAATCTGGTCCCTGGAAATATCTTCTCTTGGACATTCTGAAATAGGCTTCATATTCATGACAGCTCTGAAGGGAACTCTCTTCCTTTGGTTCAGAGTCACTTGTAGAGATTCCTAGTTATTTCTATTAAAATCTGCTAATAGAAAAACTTAGTACAACTCAGTATCATCTCTTAAATTTGGTTCTCTAAATCTGAAACTTCAGAGAATTTCAGTCTTTATATACTACTTTCTGTTTCTTTCTTTGTCTAAACCATGAACCTGATATAAGAATCTTAAAAAAAGAAAATTCATGAGGGTCTGACTTGTAAAAAAAACCCTTCAGTCTTTTAAAATTACCAGATACTTTAAAATGGGAAAATAATTTCACTTTCTTTGCCATTATAAATGTAATTTTATATGTAAAATCATTTATCCAGTATTGAAAAATTATTTCTAAAACATGCTCAAAGCCTGAATTTTCATGCATTTGGAAGTCAATCATAAACATATATATACACATAGTTCTCAGAGAAAACAGTCTAACCCTTTCTCATAATTTACTATTTCATTTAATTAGAAAACTTTTCTATTACATTTTATCTTATTACTTCATCTAATTCCTTCACTTAGAAGTATATCTTTTAAACAAACATATATCTGCCATTCAAACAACATGACCAGCCCATAGGAGTTGTGCTCTCTGCAATAGAGTTTAAATGTTTGATTGTTCAACTAGAGAAATGACCTTGTTGTCCAGCACCTTATCTTTCCAGGTGAACTGTAGAATTTTTCCTAAGATAATTCAAATAGAATCAGTTTAATCTTCTGGAATGGCACTGGTAGACTGTCCAAGTTTTAAAGGTATATAACAATGAGGTCAGCACAATGGATCTGTAGACTTTCAGTTTGGTAGGCAGCCTAATATCTCCTCTTTCTTATATTTCCTTTTGGAGCCTTCCAAACACTAAACTAGCTCAAGGAATGTGTGCATCAGCCTTATCATCTATGTGTATATCCCTGGAAATTATACTGCCAAGACAAGTGAACTTATCCACAGCATTCAAAATTTCTCCATTTGCTATAAGTGATGATCTCCAATGAACTGGTCACATTATTCTAAAGCCAAACATACATTTGCCTAAAAGACCATTTTACAGAGAACTCACGGTCAGGAGAAACAGTATAGAGACATTCTCAAGGTCCCTCTGAAGATCTTTGACATTGATTGTGAGACCTGAGAGACACTGGTACAACACCATATAGCATGACATGTCTGTATCAAAGAAGGATCTGTGCTCTATGAGCAAAGTAGAAATGGAGTAGCTCAAAAGGAACATGGGATAAAAAAATTTAAAGACCTCTCCACTCCCAATGTTCTTTGTGAAATAAGGTGTCATTCAATTCCCATAATTGACAAATAGTTAGAATTCACAGGAAAATGAAACTTAGGTCTCTGAATGGAGTCAGTTTTACAATATGGAGTTAGTTTGGTTCACACAATCCTTACAGTTTCCTTATCTAGGAGAATTTCACAAGCACCCCACTATGCTAGCTAGAATATGTGAAACTCCAAACTCTGTAAATCTCTTGAAATTTGCTGACCTGTCTTAAAATAATTTTTTTCCAGAAAAGGCTGGACTACCCCAAATCTAGGTGGCCCAGTATAGAGGTTCCCTATCAAAGAACAATCTCCACATGGCAATGGACAAAGCTTCCGCCTCCACATAGAACCTTACTTAATGCTGAGCATGCTACAACCCACCAGAATTTGGGGGAGGATGATTCACCAACAAAGCTAATTCCTGCATACTTAACCTCACTAAAGCTTTGTAATCAGATGAGGGAAAAACACCTTTCTATCATTCACTATCCATGGACTACTTTCAGTCCCAAAGCACAGGACTCTGTAGTATTTCTGACAGCACTAGTGGGTGTCCCAAATTGTTCAGGTACTGCCCCCACATGATGTCTCCAGATAAAGATATATGCCCCCAACACTCAAACTTCAACACCATAGTATTGTTCTGGGAAAACTAGAGGCCACAAAGATCAAAGGAGCATAATTTGTAAACTATAGTATATAAATCAAAAATCACATACTGAGACCATGGGGCTAAATCAAGGGGACACTAGTCTTTGCTGTCAGGGCCTTTTTGTCCTATGATATATAATAAACCTCAGATAAGCTCTAGCCTAGACATCCACAGTCAACACAACAGAATGCCAAATGATAATTCTGAGATGATGTGCATATGTTAACTTTAATGTTTTACTAACAACTTTGAGATGATTTAGATATATTAAAAAACTAGCTTCAGGATGGTATGGATAGAGTTAGTCCCCTGCCAAAAAACTACAAAACTGAAACCCCAGACTCTTTCCCTGATCTCAGCACTCTTCCATCTTCATCTGGGTCCATGCTACTAAGTGCTTCCAACTCTAATCCATGGGTTACTCTCTGTGCCTCTCCCACTCCCCATTCTCTTCCTTACACTGCCTGCCTTCCTTTAACACCTCACCCCCATTCCCATGCCATTGGCCTCTGTACCCCTCTTCACTTTCCACTACTTGTCTCTGTACTTTTCCTGCATCCTCTGTGTTTTATTAAAATGTAATTAGGGGCGGCCAGGTAGCACAGCGAGTAAGAGCACTGGCTCTAGTGTCAGAACGACCTGGAGATCGAATCCCGGGCTCAGACACTTAGCACCCACCCAGAAATACCTGGCCGTGTAACCTTGAGCAAGTTACTTAACCCTGATTGCTTAAAAAAAAATGTAATTAAAGATTCATTTTTCACTGCCATTGTGCTCTTTCCTGGCAAGTGCCTAAAGAATTGGAATCTGCCCCATTTGATAATTTCATAAATTAATTAGCAATTTACTATACTAGTGATATTTTACCATCTAAAATAATAAATATAAAATAATGGACTAAATTTCCTCTATTTTGCTTCAACATTTTCTCAAGCTCCCTCCCATCCTAGTTTCTATCCCAAGGTCTTTCATAAATAATAGTTTGTATTTTTAGGTATATAAAGCAATCTATATACATTGTCTCATTTGACTCTCATAACAACACTTCACAATAATAATAGCTAATAACTTTATAGTAGTTTAAGGTTTGTAAAGTGCTTTATTGTCTCACTCGATCCTACTAAGGAATAGGTACTATTATTATCCACATTTTATATATGAATAAGCAGCTCAGAGAAATTAAGCAATTTGCTCACAGTCTGAGACAATTCAAAATAGGCCTTCCTGCCTTCATGTCTACTATTTTACACTGTGCTACATTTATTTATTATTTATTATATATATTATTTATACCACTGCTCACTGCACTAGCCTGTTTTATATCATGAGTGATATCTTTTCTATTTCTCAACTTGAAGCCACGTAAGTATAGTGCAAAATAACTCCCTCCTAAATAATCTCTTGTCTCCATATTGTACTGTAAAATGTAGTTTAGATTTTATTTATTTTTTTCCTTACTTTTTTTCTTTGTGCAGATCCAAGGAACAAGCTCATTAAGTATGTCTGTTTTTAACCTATCCAACTCTATTGTGGGCAGTGGAATTTTAGGACTTTCCTATGCTCTAGCAAACACAGGAATTGTACTGTTTTTGTAAGTATCAACAATGGAGTGATTTGGTTTTGACATCCATTCCAGAGTGTTTGCATTTTTAGAATAAGATTTGGGAAATGTTTTTAGGTAGTTGAGAATTTTCTGGTTTTCTTGTTATTACTAGCAGATATTTAGGTAGCACTCTTTATTTAAAAATTATATATATTTGTGTATGTATGTGTGTGTGTATATATAGATGCATATACACATATAGATGTATATGTACATATACATCTATATTATTTCATTTGATCCTTATAATGGTCTTGTGAGGTGTATAATTATAATAAAAGTATAATTCTCATTTTGTAGGTATGGCAACTATAGAGATGTTGACTTAACCAAGGTTATAGAGCTAGCAAGTGTCAAAATTCTTATTTTCTGACTTCAAATCTACTGCTTTTTCTATGTTACCAGAGCTGCCTCTCACTAACTTGGCTGATTCATTAGTTCTTTCCCCCAAAATCCCAAGGTCAATGTTTGACAATTGGGTATGTCTGTCTCTAAATGACTATTTACTTAGAGTTTTACTTAGAGTTCACCTAGTTATTAAGTAAAAAGAAAAGAGAAAATCATTTTTAAAAGAGTACTCTGTCATGCATCATAATGACATTTGAAAACAGAAATTTAATATGTGTATCTTTTTTGTTACTTCAAAACTAGTTCGTGTGGACCTACTCATTCAAGCTCAGCAAGAACTATTAAGTGCTATCTTATTCTCTCTTTGCTATTAACTTACTAACAGGGAGCTTCTGATTCTCTATTAGCCATTTTGTTATTATTATAAGAAAAGATAAAATTAAAATAAGCTTGAATAGTTTTACCTTTTCTATTTCATCCATTATTATTGTTCCATCCATGGAACCTTCTCCCTTAAAAAGCCCAGAAATGAGTTGTATAGGAATGATACTGATTTTCAGTATGTTTGAAAGGGAGGTGGAGTTTCTAGAGTTTCCCCTCTGTTATTGATTTCTTGTGGAACCTTGGATGAATCGTTTTCATCTGTGCCAAGGAGACTTCCATCTCCTTCTGCACATGGGATTCCTACCTTTGATTCCTACCTCATCTCCAACCTCACATGAAAAGAGGAGTGACCACTCTCCCTCCATCTCCTGCTTCATATGGCCCCTGATGGAAGAAGAAGAGGGAGAGGAAAGTTAGTGGGGAGTGGGATTCCCATCTCCTGCTGCACAGGTTTGACTTCTCTCTCTTGCTACATGTGACTCCAGATAGAAGAGGAGGAAAATTGGTGAGAAGCAGAACTTCTCTCTCCTGCTACACTGTCTCCTGCCTTCTGAAGAAAAAGGAAAAGACAAACGGCCTTTTATCTGACCTCATGCTTTCCATCTTTTGCTATGCTTGTCTCCTAACTGATCTCTAGCATCTTCTGGAAAGTACAGTGGCACCTTCTATTAAGTGATTCTCATACTTAGTCATGCCATAAACATTCTAGTGATCCTGTGGGTTATTATCCAAACCCCATTCCCCATGCCCCATCATCTAATTCCTTATTCCCATTCCCTTCAACCCACTCACTGCATATTCCCAAACAAACAAAACCTACTCCTTCTGCTGTACTAGAATGCCTACTACAGTAATATTAGTAGTGCTGGCACTCCACTACAAATTTATGTTACACAGCATTCACTGGCTCATCATTGCTGTTAGGCAAACCATCTCTCATCAATTCATGCTCCTCCCATTCACACCAGCTCTTTCAAACCTCTGTGTCCCTTCTCAAATGCTCCTCCTCCCTCACCTTCTTAGCTGAGAATCTCACCTAATATTTTACAGAAAAAATGAGGCCATCTGCTGTGAGCTTTCTCTTCTCCCCTCTTCCTCATCTACCATCACTTAGGTGCCTTCTGCCACTCTCTTCTTTACCCCCATCTCACATGATGAGCAAGCCTTATTCCTTATCAAAGTTTACCCCTCTCCCTGCTCAAGAGATTTTATTTCATACAGTCTCCTACAACAAATTTTCCTCTCTGCCATCACCTCACTGATATCATTTCAATCTTCCCCTGTCTATTGGCTCCTTCCCCACAACCCACAAATATACCCATGTCTCCACCATCCTCAAAAACTCTTACTTGATCCCTTAATCCCTGTTACTATCCTATATTCTGCCATTTGTGACTTAGACTCCTTGAGAAGGCCATTTACAATATGTGCCTCTGTTTTCTCTCCTCATACTCTCTTCTTAACCTCTAACAATCTGGCTTCTGATCTCATCATTACACCAAAACTTCTCTCTCTAAAGTTACCAGTGATCTCTTAATTATCAAATCTAGTAGTCATTCCTCATCCTTACCTCTCTGCAGTCTTTGATAGCGTTAATTACAATCTTTCTCTTGATACTCTCTTCTCTACAGGCTTTTGGAACACCACTCCTGGTTTTCCTCCTACCTATCAGACCACTCCTTCTTACTGTCCTTTACTAGATCCCCATCTAGGTCCTTCCTTCTAGCCATTGGTGTCCCACAAGGCTAACTATATGAGTTAATTTTCCCTAACCTTCCCTTTGCATGCGCTCTATAGTGTATTTCTTCTCCTCCCTATTTCCATTCTTAAGATCTTTAAGACATAACAGAACCACTGCTAGGTCATGTGTAATTGGACTCCTCCTATGGACCTTTATTATGATAGGGTACACAGAGGATATATATATATTATCTCCCCATATTTGAATGTAAGCAATTTGAGTGTTGTGTCTTTCAAAAACCTTTTATTTATCTGTTTATTAATCATGTGATTTGTATTTGTTTTTTGCCAAGATGGTTATTAATATTAATATGTTCACATAAACACGAATATATTTGTTGTTATTGTCATTGATATGTTATGAGTTATATTTATGGTTTTCCTGCTATTTCTTGCTAGAACAGCTCTGAATTCTAATTTAAATACAAACTAGTTGTAGCCTATTTTCTTTGTGATATGTTGCTATAGCCTCCTTGCTACCATTTCATTTAAAATTTTTCATCAGAAACCAAGATGATGGAGTAGAGGCAGTAACCCAGATGAACTCTCTCAAAATTTCCCTCCAGACAACTTTAAAGTAATACCTCAAATCAAATTCCTGAGTGGCAGAGCCAACCAAAGTTCAGAGTGAGACATTTTTCTAGGCCAATGCAATTTAGGAGATCAACAGGAGAGGTCTGTAATACTGGGTTGGGGTCAGGCCTGGAGAACACCAGTTGTAAACCTTGGTAGTGCTTACAGTAGTGGTAGTGGATGTGTCCAGAGTTCACAGCCCAGAGATAATAAGGAAATTAGAAAGAGATTATGGGGAACCCTTTGCTGTCACTGGGTGCAGGACTGTGGTTCTATGTGGCAACTCTGTTGCTCATATGCAGTTCTGAGTCATATTTCCGGTGCACAGAGGAGCATTTGTGGTCAGTCATAAGGGAGAAATGGATGTGGTCACAGTTCCAAGATACAGAGGAGTATTTGCACTTGCTGCTTCAGGGGAATAGAAGAACTATGTACAGTTTCAGAGTTAAGAGGAGAGGTTTCAGGGGGGCAAGGGCCCTTCCTTGGTAAAGATCAGAGAGCAGACCAGGCATGCAGAGATCACACCTCTCCCCAGATCACACCACCCCAGATCACACAGGCACCTAAAACTTATAGACTCCCAGAACTAGCTCTGAAAACAATAGCATGAAAAAACCTGAAGTTTGGGACAATGTTGCTCCTTCATGCCCAAGGGGAACAGAGCCCAACTCTGCCACAGAGTCCAAAGTATAGAAGAAATAGGTAGGAAAAATGATCAAACAACAAAAAAATAACTTGGCCCTAAAAAGCTACTACAATGGCAAGGTAGATCAAAACACAAACTCAGAAAAAGACAACAACATGGAAACAACTGCAAGCAAAGTTGCAAAATAAATGCAGATTAAGTTCATGTCCAACAAGAATTCCTAGAGGAGTTAAAGAAAAAAATTAGGGAAAGAAGAATGATGCAAGAAAACCCTGAAAAGAGAATTAATTGTATGGTAAAAGAGGATCAAAAATACTAAAGAAAGGGGCAGCTAGGTGGCACAGTGAATAGAGCACTGGCCCTGGAGTCAGGAGGACCTGAGTTCAAATCCAGCCTCATACACTTAACACAAAAAAATCTAGCTATGTGACCTTGGGCAAGTCACTTAACCCCAATTGTCCCTCCAAAAAAACCCCCCAAAACAAGCAAAAAAATAGGAAAATAATACTTGCAACTCTTAAGAATTGTATCAATATTAGGGCAGTCAGAAGGGGTATACATAGATAGAGGATGTGGGAATAAATTGACTTTGATGGGATGATAAAAGAAACCACAAAAATTAAGGAATGAGGAGGATTTCACTGGGAAAGGATGGAAGGGAGAAGTAAAATAGGATAAATTCTCTTATATGAAGAGGTGTTAGAAAAACCTATTATAGTGGAAGGGAAATGGGGGTGGGTGGGAATTCATTGGAATTGGCTCAAAAAGGGAATAACATACACACTCAGTTGAGTATAAAAATCTATCTTACCTATAGAGAATTAGGAAGGGAGGAGTACAAGAAAAGGGGGAAACTTATAGAAAGGAGGGTAGATTGGGGGGTGGTAGTGAAAAGAAAAATGCTGGGAGGAGCAACAGGATAAAAGGAGAGAGAGAGAGAGAGAGAGAGAGAGAGAGAGAGAGAGAGAATAAGATGAAGGAAAATACACAAATACACAGTCATCATAACTGTGAATATGAATGGGACGGACTTAGTGACAAAATGGAAGCTGATAGCAGAATGGATTAAAAACCAGAATCCTAAGATATATTTACAAGAAACACACTTGAAGCAGACAGACACAGAATAAAGGAAAGGGATTGGAACAGAATCTACTATACTTCAGCTGAAGTAAAAACAATGCAGGGGTAGCAAGAGGAAATAGAAACTAAAACTATACTAGTAGGGAAATCCAACTTTCCCCTCTCAGAACTAGATAAATCTAAAAACATAATAAATAAGAAATTAAGGAGATGACTAGATGTATAGAAAAGTTAGCTATGATAGACCTCTGGGGAAAATTGAATAGAGATAAAAAGGGAATATACCTTTTCTTTGGTGGTACATGGGAGTTATACAAAAATTGAGCATGTAGTAGGGCATAAAAGTCTCACAAGCAAATTCAGAAAGGAAGAAATTTAAATAATATATCACAAAAGGTGATATAATAAAGCAAATTAGGGGAGCGTGGAAAATTTTACCTGTCAGATCTAGATAAGGGAAAAATTTGTGACCAAGCCAGAGATATAGAGTACTACAAGATGTAAGCTGGATAATTTTTATTACATCAAATTAAAAGTTTTTGCACAAAGAAAACCAATGATGCCAAGATTAGAAGAAAAGCAGAAAACTTGGTGGTGGTTGTGTGTGTGGGGGGAGGATTATAACAAGTTTCTCATAAAAGCTTCATTTCTCAAATATATAGAGAACTTAGTCAAATTTATAAGAATACAAGTCATTTCCCAATTGATAAATGGTTAAAGGATATAAACAGGTAGTTTTCAGAATAAAGAACTATTACAATGGAAGAGAAGATGGCTGGGAGTGGTTGGAAGGCAATTCCTAAGCCTTCCTCTCATAGGAATTGGCTCAAAGAGGAAATAATATACACATTCAGTTATAGAAATTTATCTTATCCAATAGGGGGGTAAGAGGGGAAAGGCAGAAGAGAAGGAAAGAGATGATAGAAGGTACGACTGATTGGGAGAAGTGGTGGTCAGGAGCAAAACACTTTTTAGAAGGGACAGGATGAAATGAGAGACAGAGGAGATAAACAGGGGGAAAGTATGTTGGAAATACACAGTAATCATAACTGTGAAAATAGTTGTACAAAGTTTCTCTGATAAAGGCCTCATTTCTCAAACATATAGAGAATGGAGTCAAATTTATGAGTACAAGTTATGCCTCAGTTGATAAATGGTCAAAGGATATGAACAGGCAGTTTTCATATGAAGAAATCAAAGTTATCTATATTCATATACAAACACTCCAAATCAATATTGATTAGAGAAATGTAAATTAAAACAACTGTGAGGTGCTACCTCATACTTGTCAAATTGGTTAATAGGACTGAAATAAATGATAAATGTTGGAGGGGATGTGGGAAAATGTACTGTAATGCCAAGAAAAGGCAACTTCCCAAGGTTCAAAATACCAGCATAGGTGCTCTCCATTTTATTCAGTGACAAATTAAGAACAGAGAAGATCCAAATATAACATCATTCAAAATACAGCATTTACTAAGTGTGATTAAATAATCTCCAAGTACTACCCCACCCCAGGACCTTATATTCATTCAATCAATTACAAAGTCCCTGTTCTAAATACTACTCCACCCCTAGGCCGTACCTTCATTTAGTCCATCACAAAACCCCTCTTCTCAAATGGAGATTAGTTTCCAAACATAAGTAAAGTACATTCATTTGTTCAACCATAGAACACAAAAAGGTCAAAAGTTCCCCACCCCTGGATCACAATTGAATCTACCCCAGAGTTACATCAAGTTTAAGCACAGCACTTAATACCCAAATGGAGGTCTTTTCTTCATCTTGACAGGAGGCAAGTTCTCAGCAATCTTAGTTCCTGGGGAGACAAGGCTTAGCAAGGCCACAAGATACATTGCCAGTCTCTTCATTAATTCATCCTCTGTCTGCAGAACAGTCCTAGAACTCCTGAAAACATTATCAAAACTCTCTCCCAGGATTTCTGTAAACATACAACAAGAAAATCCTTCTTCAGGGCTTCTGAAGCAACAGAAAGGTTCCCAGACCCCTGCAACAACAGCACTGTCCTTCACCAATGGACAGTATTCACTCTCTGTCTGCAGGACAGTCTCAGGAGCTCTTAGCCAACAGCCAGGTTCCAGGACTTCTTCAACAACAGGACTGTCTTTCACCAGTGGACAAATCTGGCAAAACAACATCAAAACAGACAGACAAAGTACCAGCAAAACAGCCATATCTCCTCAGTCCTTGGCAGCTCTGGGGGCAGGTCTCAAAAGTCCAGGGCAATTCAAAGTGGCCCTCAGCAATCCTCTCAGTCTCTCTCTGCCTCCACGAGGGTGCTGCTTCAAAAAAGTACTTCTGCCTCTCTCTTGTCTCTCCAAATCTATGTAACCAGTTCCTCCCAGTTCGTGTCTCTCTTTTCAAGTCAACAAGTCCATCCCACAGGTGGGATTAACAAGCTCTGGGTTTTAACACAATCAATTTGAAAACCAAGCCAATACAGGGGATCTTTATATTCCATTACTATCACAGAAAATTGGGACACTTAATGTACTGTTGGTGGAGTTGTGAACAGATCCAACCATTTTGGAAAGCAATTTGGAACTATGCCCAAAGGGCTATCAAATTGTACATACTCTTTGGCCCAGGTCAAAGTTAAAAACTACTAGGTTCTTATCCCAAAGAGATAAGAGAAATAGGACCTATATGTAGCATAATTATAATAATGATAGCAACTCTTTTTGTGGTAGGAAAGAATTAGTATTTGAGTGGATACCCATGATTTGGGGAATAGCTGAAAAAGTTGTGATATATGATTGTAATGGAATACTATTGTTCTATAAGAAATGTTGATCAGGAGGCTTTCAGAGAAACCTGGGAAAACTTACATGAACTGATGTAAAGTGAAGTGAGCAGAGCCAGGGAAACATTGTACGAAGTAACAGTAATATTGTATCATGATCAACTGTCAATGATTTAACTATTCTCAGCAATACAATGATCTAAGATGATCCCAAAGGATTTATGATGCAAAATGATATTCACCTTCAGAGACAGAACTAATGGAATGTAAATGCAAATATGGTAGTATGTTTTATTTTATTTTATTTTTCTAGGGTTCTTTTTGTTTGTGTTTTCTTTTGTAACATTGCTAGTATGAAAATTTTTTTTAATGACTACACATATGTAAACTAACAAATTGCTTGCCTTCTTAAGCAAGAAGAGAGAGTAGTAAGGGAGGAAGAAAATGAGAAAAAAGATAAATCAATAAGTAAAATAACTGGGTAGTATAAAACACTTAGGAGTTTACTTGGCAAGACACACAGGAACTAATGAACAAAACTACAAAATATTTATGAAAGACAGATTTAAATACCTCTACAAATATTAACTCAATATAATTTTAAAAGATAATGCTACCTAAATTAATTTACTTATTAATTGCCTTATAATCAAAATACCAAAGAATTACTTTATAGAGCTAGGACACTTGATTAAAATATTTATCCAGAGGAAAAAATGTCAAGAGTATCAAGGAAATTAATGAAAAAAATGAGAAGAAAATGGTTATGGATCTCAAGCTTTACTATAAAGCTAAAATTGTCAAAATAATTTGGAACTGAGTAAGGTATTGAGAGTTTGATCAATGAAACCAATTAGACACACAATAGATAAATGAGTATAGCAACCTAATATTTATCAAAGCAAAGGATATCAGCAATTGGGGTATGAATTCACAACAAAAACTAGGAAAAACTAAAAAGTGGTCTGACTGAAAATGGCATAGACTAACACCTCACACTTTCAATCAACATAAATTTTAAAAGATTATAACTTAAACCTTTGGGACACAGAAGAAATTGCTTTTTATATTTATGGAAAGAAGAGTTTATGACCAAAAAAGGGATAGCTTCACATGAAATAAAATGAATAATTTTGATTACATAAAATTAAAATGCTTTTTCACAAACAAAACCAAGGAAGCTAAAATTAGAAGAAAAGCAAGAAACTGGGCAGAAGGGGAGGAAGAGAAACCCTAGTAGCACATTTCTCTGATAAAGGTCTCAATACTTAAATATATAGGGAACTAAGTCAAATAACAAGAAGAGGCAATCCCCTATTAATAAATGGTCAAAGGTTATGAATAGGCAGTTTCCAGGGGAAGAAATCAAAGCTATCAATAGCCATATTTTAAAATGCTTTAAATCACTGATAATTATGTCAAAACAACTCTGAAGTACTGCCTCAAAACTATCAGATTAGCTAAAATGACAGAAAAAAAATGTGACAAAAAGAAATCAGTACTCTAATGTCCTGTTGGTGGAGTTGTGAACTGGTCTAATGATTGGGAAAATAATTTAGCACTATGCCCAAAAAACTATTAAACTAGGCCTACCCTTTTGACTCAACAATACTGCTAGCAAATCTATTTCCCAAAGAGTTTTTCAAAAGAGGAAAATGACCCACATGTATAAAAATATTTATAGTGACTCTTTTTGTGGCGGACAAGAATTGGAAATTGGGGGGGATTCCTATCAGTTGGGGAATGGCTAAACAAGTTATGGCTTCTGAATGTGATAGAATATTATTGTTCTGTAAAAAAATGAAGGGGATGCTTTCAGAAAATCCTGGGAACATCTCTATGGGCTAATTCAAAATGAAGGGAGCAGAATCAGGAGAACAATTTAAATAGTAATTAATTTTGCAAAAATAATAAGACTTATTCTCTCTGATCTACACTATGACCAACCGCAATTCTAAAGGACTCATGATGAAGTATTCTATCCCACACCAGAAAGAGAACTAATGAACTCAGAGTGCACAGTGAAGTATATTTAAAAAAAAAATTATATAGCTGATGTGGAAATGTGTTTTACAAGTCTATACACATGTGTAAGAGCTTTTTTTTTCTTGCCTTAGCAATGGGTGGGGAAGGGTACGGACATAGAATTTGGAGATGAAAAGAACTAAAAAGTTTAATAACTAAAAGTTATTAAAAACAAAGCATTCAAATAAAATATACAATTTGGCATTAATATTCATTAGAGCTATTGGTTTATGGTTTTTTTCTCTGTTTTGACTCTCCCAAAAATAAGTATCAAGATCATATTTGTATCAGAGAAGGAATTTGATAGGACCTCTTCTTTTCCTATTGTTTCAAACAGCTTTAGTTATATTGGAACTAATTATTCTTCAAATGTTTGATTGAATTCATCTGCAAATTCTTCTGGTCCTGGGAGCTCATGGCTCATCCAATTTATTTATTTATTTTTTGATATTGGATTATTTAAGCCCTGTATTTCTTGTCCTAATAGATCTTATCTTTATAAATATTCATCCATGTCATTTAGTTTCTAATAATTTCCTTATTTATTCTTCATTTGTTACAAATTTATCTTCCACTTTTTAATTTGATTTTTTTCATTTAAAAAAACCACTTAGCTTATGCTTTATCTATTTTAATGGGTTTGTTTCCCCCTTCAAGACACCAGCTTCTAGTTTTATTTAATCAATTTGGTGGGGGGGGGGGGTTTACTGTCAATTTTGTTGTTGTCATTGTTTTCTTTCAAAATGTTCTTTGATTTTAATTTTTGTGTTTACTTGACATTTAAAATGTTTGTCTTTAGTTTTCTTAATTTTTTTCTTGTTTTTCTAGTTGCATTTCCAATTTGTCAATATGTTCCTTCTCTCTTTTGTTTATGAGTATTTAATTATATAAAATATTCCCTAAATACTGCTTTGTCCATGTTCCATAAATTTTTAAATGTTTTTCTCATTGTCATAATCTTCAATAAAATAAGCTATTTTTTCTTTAATTTATATTTTAGAATTACATGTTCTTTGAGATTGTTAATCTCCAGTTCATGTTAATAATTTACTTAGCAGATTTTTAAAATTAATTATAACATTTCTTGCATTTTGTTCCATGTTTCATAGTTCTTCTTTTTTGCATTTTTGTGAGGTTTAATGCCTTAGTATATGGGTAATTTACATAAAGGTGCCATGCACAGTTGAAAGCCTATCCTCCTTTCTATTCCAATTCAGTAATAACTAGAAGTCTATCATCTCTAACTTTTCTAAAATTCTATTCAAGTCCTTGCTTTCTTTATTTTTTGGTTAGATTTGCCTAGCACTGAAAGGAATTCATTAAGGACTATCATTATTATATCTCCAGTGTCTACTTCTTTCTATAACTCATTTAGCTTTTCCATTTAATATTTAGGTACTATAGTACACACACATGCATTTATATAATACATATGTGTTTGTGTGTGTTTAGTATTTTCGTTGATTCATTGCCTATCTTTCAATGTAATGTAGTTTCCCTCTTTATCTTTTTAAATCAAGTCTAGTTTTACTTTTGTTTTTTGTTTTGTTTTGCTTTTTGGAGGGCAATTGGAGTTAAGTGACTTGCCCAAGGTCACATAGCTAGTTTTTGTGTTAAGTGTCTGAAGCTAGATTTGAGCTCAGGTCCTCCTGACTCCAGGGCCAGAGCTCTATTAACTGCGCCACCTAGCCACCCTTTACTTTTGTTTTGTCTGAGATAATGACTGCTACTTTTTAGATGAAGTATGTTAGATTATCTTACAGTGTAATTTTCAGTTAATGTGTGTTTCTTGTAAATGAATATTATTGAATTTTGCTTTATAATCCATTCATTATCCTCTTCTATTTTGTGGATGAGTCAACCTGTTCACATTCACAGTTTTGAAGTATATGGATTTCTCTCAATTCCATTCTCTTATAATTTTAACTTTGTTTCCTGTCTCCTCTTTACAACAAAGAATGTGATGAGAAAGAAGGTGTGGGCTTAAGATCAATGTTTTATGCCTAGTGAAATCTGCTCCTACTCCTCTTTCCCAGAGTACAGTCATAGTTCCACACTATCTTTTTTCCCTTTAAATACCTCTTTTCAATCTACCCTCCAAGGCTAGTTTATTTTGGTTATGGTTAATCCCTCCCTAAATGTGCCTACCTTCTTATTCCCTCCTCTCCCTGCTCTATTTTTCTCCTGTTTCCCTCTTAAGTGTATTTTGCACTAAACTCTGTGTGTATGTGTATTGTGGAATTGAAGACTGATCTCTCACTCCATTTTATATTATTTTAACATATCAATTAATTTACTATTTATTAATAACCAAGTTGCTATGTGTTTTTATTGTTCAATTGTTTCAGTCATGTCTGACTTTTTGTGATCCCATTTAGAGTTTTCTTGGCAAAAATACTGATATGGCTTGCTATTTCCTTCTCTAGCTCATTTTACCAATGAAGAAACTAAGGCAAACAGGGTTAAATGATTTGCCCAAGGTCACACAGCTACTAAGTAACTGAGGCCAAATTTGAACTCAGATCCTTCTGACTCTTGATACAGTGCCACCTAAGTGTCCCCTCTGTATTACTTCTTCTCCTTTAATATGTGAACTTGAACTTCCCCTGAACACTTTAAACCTGCAGCTGTTAGTTCCCCATTTATAAATCAAGCCACCCTCCACCCATTAAATTCCTTTTCTCAGTACTCTCCAACTATAGAATTCTAATCTATATTCTAATTGACCAGAAATCAGTAATACATAAATCAAAAGCTCTCTGTTATCCTTCAGAATTTACTAACCACAGGATTTTCCAGAGGAAATTCTTCTAGTGAAAAACTGATGTACCTTGTGGTTAGTAATCTATATCTTTGTTATGTCAGATTGATGTCCCTGTCTATTTTTAAGGTTTCTTTGTATGACTATAAATAAGCTACCTTGATTCCCAGATGCATCCTTAGCTACTGAGGAACATTGGATCTCTTTTACTGACACTTGCTATCCTTGCTAATATAATGAATAGTCTCAAAACTTTATTGCCTCAGTTTCTCTTTATCACAGATTTCACTAACAATAAAATTCCTCCTTCTTTTGCCCAATTCATATGAAAGTGAAGTTTGCACATCACCTGTTCTCTGAAGAGAAGGGTCTTGCTGCTATTTTCTCCTGGTATTGAGTGCTGAGTTCTTCAGGGCTCTCAGGGGGGGCAGTTCAGGCTGGGTTCCTATAAGCTTCTTTTCTTTGTTTTTTTTTTTCTTCCAAAGTGGTTCTATCCAGGTCAAAGCAAGAAAACTGCTTTCTTGCTATGAATTCTGAAAGGTCCTCACCTGTATTTGGATCTGAATAACACATCTGTGGGTTTTGCCCCTCCTTTGAACTCTAATAGGCTGCTGCTAGACCCAACTACTGTTAGCTAGCTGGAAGCTCACAGAAACTGCAACTGCAGGGCCTGCTTTGGTCTGAGCTCCATGTCCTGATTATCAGACTAAACTGAGGACTGCTCAGTTCTGTTCCTACTCCTTTCCCAGTACACAGCTTTGGGCCCCTGATCCCTTCTGTTTGGACTCCTACCCCTAGCCTTCTGCACCAGATTTGCAACCCAACTCTAGGGTACCAGGGACAGAGATGCCTCTTGACACATATTCTTGCTCCATAGATAATGATAGGCCTACCCCCACATAGCATATCCAGGACTTCTTCTTGTCCCAATACTTAACAACAGCTCCCAGCTCAGTCTCTGCCTTGGAAAGATTCACACAGTGTTTTCCTTGCTAAATCCTGTCCCTTGTCCACAGACCTCTCTGTCTTTTTAGAACAACCTAGGCCAAAAAAAAATCTCTCACTGGGATTTTTCCTTGGGTTTCCCAATTGGGAAATTTTTTAGATCTTAGCAGAGTAGTTGTGAGGTGAAGCTAGCCTACTACTTCCTACTCTACTGTTTTGACTGGTCTTTTCAATATGTATCTTACAAAACTATCCTGCTTGTCTGTGATTTTGTCCTTTCTCTTTTCTTCATTAAAGAATTAAATGACTCAGTTTTCTTTCTATTATTTTCTTTTTATTTTGCTAACCTATCCCTATCTCCCTTCTTCCCACCCCACCCCCACCCACTGAAAACAAAAGGCTTGTAACAAATATACTAGTCAAGTGAAACAAATTCCCACACTGATCATGTCCAAAAATATGTCTTTTTCTCCATTTTGAATCTATTACGTATCTGTTAATAGATATGTAGCATGCTTCACTATGGGGCCTCTGGAACTGTGGTTGTCATTGCATTGATCAGAGTTCTTAAGTCTTTCAAATTTTTTTTTCTATAATAATGTCATTACATAAAATTTTCTCCTGGTTCTATTTGCTTTATTCACTAGTCTGCTCCAGTTTCTCTGAAACCATCTTATTCATAATTTCTTATGGCACAATAATATTTCATTACATTCATATACCATAATTTGTTCAGCCATTCCACAATTGATTGTCAACTATTTAGTTTCTGGTTCCTTGTCATCACAAAAAAAGCTTCTATACATATTTTTTTCATACCTATTCATCTACATGGCACAGTGAATATAGAGATAGACTTAGAATCAGGAAGACTTTAAGTTCAAATCCTGTTAGGTGTGATTCTGGGCAAGTCACTTGAACTCTCTTAGCCTTTGTTTTTTCATCTGTAAAATAGATTTAAAAATAACACCAATTCACAGAGTTGTTATGAAAGCACTCAACTGGAGACCTATTTCTAATTTGATTTTGAACCACTGATGACTAATTTTGGGAGTCCAGACTTTCATTTATTGATGGCTGTGATTTGAGTAATGTTTAGTTTCAAAAAAATTGTCACCTAGTGTCAGGGGGACAAAGAGGTTGAATAAACTAATGAGGGTTAATTTGAAGTGCTAGTTGATGCAACTGAATGCATTTAGATTTTTTTCTCTTAGAAGAAAATATGAAAATAGATTAAATAGAGAAGAAAATAGATTAAAATATGACTGAGCTAGTTTAAACATGAAGATAAGTGACCTACACATATGACCATGGCAGACAATGGCAAACATGAGCTAACCCCAATCCTGTAATTACTGAGTAAGTAGGCATGAAGGCAAGATACTTTTTGAAGACATAACAGAAAAGATGGTGGAGTAGGAGGAAGCACTATATATAGCCCAGGTCTCTCCCACAACTACTCCAACAAAGAGCACCAGACCAAGGAAATCCAAAGAAAAATTTTTGATCAAAGTTTTGAGTTGATCATTTTTTCCATCCCACATAAGCATAGGGATACAGACAGTTTCCTGAGGACACTGACTATAGGGACTGAATTGGGGCCTATGGGTGTTCACCATGGAAAGAAGAGGTCCTGGATCTAGCAGGAATGAGCCTGGTGATGTGCAGGAAGCAGAAACAAAAGCCAACTGTGCTTCTCTTATACTGACTGCTTCCCTGCTGCCTGCAAATATGTTCATGATTTTAAAACCAAAATGAGATTTCTGGAGGAAAGAACTAGAAAAAAAGTGAAAGCTTTGAAGGACAGGTGTATAATGTGAAAAAAAAATAGCGTAGTACAAACTATATAAAGGCTTATCTGAGCAAGAGAATACTTGAAAATTTGAATGGACCAAGTTAATGATTCCATGAAACAACAAGAAATATTTTTTAAAAGTAAGAAGACTTGGGACAGCTAGTTGGCGCAGTGAATAAAGCTCCAGTCCTAGAGTCAGGAGGACCTGAGTTCAAATCCAGCCTCAGACATTTAACATTTACTAGCCATGTGACCTTGGGCAAATCATTTAACCCCAATTGCCCTGCCTTCCCACCTCCAAAAAAAAGTAAGAAGAAATAGGAGAAAATGTAAGGTAACTCAAAAACAACTCACCTAGATAAAAGGATCAACTCCAGACAATTTAAGAAACACTGGACTCCTGAAACCCAGGACCAAAAGGAAGTATACATATCATATTTTGGAAACTACCAAGAGTTATTAGAAGCAGAAGGCAAAGTAAAAATGAAAGAATTTACTGGTCACTCTCAAAAAGAAGCCCCCAAATGAAAACTTCCCAAAATATCACCACCAAAATCTAAAGCCTCTAGGTCAAAGGAAAAAAAAATGCTACAGATAGCCAGAAAAAAAAAAGAATTTAAGTAATAAGGAGCATTAGCTGAATTCTGAATGGCAGGGAGCAAGGTTGGGGAGTGGGGAATGGCGGGGAGTGGCACTGATTAATCATGTCAGACAAGGAAACAGCAAAAATAGACTTGATTAAAAGAAAATTACAAGGAAACTTATCTTATGCTGAGAGGTACCATAAGCAATGAATTAACATCAGAACTTAATGTATGTAAACCAAATGGTATTTAAATATATAAAGGGAAAGCTAACCAAATTATGGAAAGAAATAGCAAAGATATCATTTGCACCTTTCCCTTTCTCCTAACAAACATATGCTTCAGTAACCTGAGCAGGGTCTTTGGGGGTGGAAGCCCTGTCCCTTATTACTATGGAACTGAAGGCTAAGAAGCAAGATGAGCATATTCAGTGAAGATATCAAGTGCTTCACAAATTCTTATGAGAAGAAAATATTTTTATTAAAATAATAAAGACACTTTTAAATACTTAAAACAGAATGGAGACAGCGATATGTTGTGCTTTGAGTATTTGTTTCTATTAAGTCAGGAAATGGGTGAACTCCAAAGCAATACCTTGTCAAAGTTTCTTTTAATCTCTTGAATAAGTAGAATTTCCTGAGTTTAGCACATCTGTTTTCAAAAAAAAAAAAAATCAGAAATAGAAGACTATATGACATACATGTGTGTGTCTTGTTCATTTTTTTCTTATCTCAACTTTGACTTGATTTCTAAGCATTTCAAGTAAATAATCTTTTCTTCAAAAGAGGATAATGAAAACATTAATATAAATATTACAAAAGCATTAATGTAACCGTTCAGATAACCTCTTTTATTTTGCATTAATATTAGGATTCTAACACCAGTTAGGAGATGACTAATCATTATTATAAAAGAACCAGAGGTTTAAAAACAACAAAATTCTCTATTCTCCAAGTATACATATTCAAAAAGGAGTTATAGAATTTTATAGCTAGGAGAAACTAGCATTAAATGATCAAGTTTAAGCCCCTCATTTTAGAAATCATGGAAACTGAGGTTCAGAAGAGTAGTTTGTTGTTGGTTTTTGGTTTGTTTTGTTTTATTTTGTTTTTTGCTTCCAGTTAACACAACATATCACTGGTTTTAAGAGTCTTCATCCCACCTTGCTCCTGTATCCTGTTTAAAAGACGAGACACTAATGCATATGTAAAATATTTAAAAATTGCCTATATAGATCCAAGAATTGGGGTTTTAAACTGGCCAAGTTTTTTTTTTTACAGTTATGTGGGTTCTGATTAGCAATGTTTTTTTTTTTTTTGCTATATTCTTAATGTAGATTTTTAAAGAGGGAATGAGTAATAGACTGCAAACTTTGTGTTCTCTTACGATGATTTTGCCCATTTAAATAAACCTTTGCCTGTCTAAAAGTTCAATTCTAATGACATTTTTTCTTTTTAGCTAATTATAACCATTTTCCCCCCATTTTAGGTTCCTTTTCATTGTAATAACAGGCGTGACTAAGTATTCAATCAACCTTTTGTTGAGATGTTCAGAGAAGACAGGTAAGTTGAGACAAGATCCAATTTAGTTAAGTGGAAGGTCAGAGTGAAAGATTTTTATAATGATTTTATTAGTCAAATTTCCTTTTGCCCTTTCAGCAGCCTGATTATGCAGAAACAGCAACTGGAATAGCAGTCAAGAAATGTCTTTGGTGCTCACCTGGGGCCAAGGCAAAATGTAATATTAATTGCATTGTTTCAGTATACCTAAAACAAGTGAGAAGTGTAATTTAAATGGAACTTTCAATTGGGCTTTTCTCAGTTGAGTATCTTACTCTTAAGAGTTCTACTTTATCCCTCAGTTCATACCATATTTAAGAACAAGTATCCTATGTCTTCAGGTTGTAATCTCCAGGTTTTAAAAGGAAATTAATTTATTCATTGTCTCTTGGGCAAGTTCGAGAAAGAAAACATTACTTCTGAACTAACCTCAAAGTATCTACTACTGAATCACCTTAAGAGTGTAATCCCTGAAGGTTGATTTTCTATTCTTGTTCTATACTGCATTATATTTGCAATATATTTTCTACATTAGCCAGAGCATTTAGATACTTCTTATTGTACACAGACAATTATAAAAACCTAGAAGACTTGGTTCTAAATCGAGGATCTAGCTATTTTTTTTTCTTTGAGCACTAGTTTTTGGAAAACATGAATATTTTGAGCATAAGTCATAAAGAAATGTAAACAGGATATTTTTTTAAAAATTGAATTTGTCTTCCCATAACCATTTAGATCAGCACCTTAACTGCTTTGAATTTCAGTTTGTTTGCATTGTGCTCTGACAGATATATCTGTCATTCTCATTTTCTTCCTCAGTATTTTGATAGCTTGATTTTAACTGAGGTCATTATCAAAATTGCCTGATTCCTAGTGCCATGACTTCTATGAGCACCCCAAGTAAATTCTTTTATTTATCAAATATGGTCCTTGATAGAATGAAATTAAGAAAAACACATCAACCCAAAAAGAAAAAGAAAAAGACACATAAAACCCAGTTCCATACAACTTCAATTACTTCAGTCAAGGCAAAAAATTTAGTCTAAGCTTGATTATTTGAGCTATTTAAAGCAAAATACTTTTTTTTACGGTGGGGAGGAGAGGAGCATCATCAGTGTAATTGCATTAGTCCTCTATTTCATTTTTACTAAGTAGACTGGGCCTAGAAATAAGATTTAAACACCAAGAATATCCAAAGTAGAACTTTGTTTATTTGAAAAAATAAAAAATAAGCCATTAAATCACTTTGTATGCTTTAACAGTCAAATACAAAATGAGAAATAGTGATCACTCTTAACATCTAAATATGTTTAATAAAGAATTTTTGAAATAATACTTCCTTCAACCTTATGAAAGCCCAGAACACTGCCTGGTTTTGGCAGGGTAGGAGTAACAGGATTGAAGAATGATCACTGGATCTTGGTTGTTTTGTTTTAATAAAATTTTATTTCTGTCACTTTTTATATTCCCTTAAATTCATACAGGATGTTTGAATTTTGAAAATATGGGTGAGAAAGTCTATGGCACCAAAGGGAAGTATGTCATATTTGGAACCACCTTTATCCAGAACATGGGAGGTAAATGCAACACAATCTTCCCCCCTTGTCTCTCTCCTCTAACTCACTCCCTAACAAACATGTCTCTGCACACACTTTAAAGTGGAATGACTAAAAATATTTTTCTTTTTAGTAATTGTGTTTCGGTGTCCTCATCGATTTAATGTTATAAAACCATGGACATTACCTGCCCTTATAGCTAAAATGATATGTGATATGCAGTATAGACTAATCTCATTTTTTGCTTATGGACAAATAATTGCCAGACTTTGGCAATACTGGTTTTCTGTCTTAATGCATTAATCTGAGAACAAGGCTTTGTAACATTTTGTATGCAATATGAATTACAGTGTCTCCTTTCTAAAAAATGTTCTTATTTTCCTCCGTAGCCATACTGCTCTACCTTTTTATAATAAAAAATGAACTGCCCGGTGTCATAAAAGTTTTTATGGGAAAGGAAGATAAATTTTTGTAAGTTAAAAGGCTATTTTTTGTTCTGATTTTAAATTTATATGTGATCTAATCAGAGTTTTGATCTTAATAAAATTCTAATTGACTGAACTTTTGTTAGACTGATTTGGGATGAGAAAAATAAAGGGAAAAAAATGCCAAGACATGTGGATAGAAAGCTTAAAAGGTTTGGTAGATGAAAACTCATTTAATATGCAACAAAGGCATGCTTTTGGAATTTTCTAGGATCCTAAACTGAAGCCTGTATCTAGTTTACATGAAATGAAATTTATGGCAGGATTTTTCAACAGACTTATAGCTTGCAAGAATAGAAGGTATAACCACATTGCTGAAGTAAGGACATGCTAGGAATGAGTGACTTATATGATATGGGCCTTCCCACAAAGGTTTCAAGTAGTCTCGGACACATCTGACCTACAAGTCATACTCTGATTCCATTTCATTATCAATTCCTTTTCACTGTTATTTTTTCCTGTTTTCCTTTAAGGAAAAATTATAGAAGCCTATAGTCCCAAACCACTCATTCTTATAGTAACATGGTAAATATAGGGAAGCAGTGGGAAAAAAAATACCTACCTCTCATGAATGTTTACTTGCTGACATTGGCTTTACAAAACACACTCAAAAAGTTTTCTTTTAATAATTTATAGTATGTATGTCTTTTAAACTGATTGAGTTTGATGTGTGCATTCAATTTTGAAGTCATTTCAATAATCCAAAATGGATGCTATATTTCAAACAGTGGGTAAGAAGAAAAAAAGTATTAGAAAGGTAAAATTACATAAAATCTTAAGTCATGGGAAAGGAATAGGAAATATACTATAAAATTGTTATTTGAGTGAAAATAAGTTTTTAACAAAATGTTTCTTTAATATTTCAAATATCTTACAGAGCATGGTATGTGGATGATCGAGTACTAATTATATTAGTTACCGCAATTATTATTTTTCCTCTCTGTCTCATGAAGAACTTAGGTAAGGAAAGATTCTGTATTACCGTACTTTTAATTGTGCCTAAGTGAATTAAAGACCCAGAAAAATGCATCTACTTTCATGTCTGTTGTTACTAGTATAAAGAGGAAACATGCATCTCAGATTCAACCTCAAGAATTTGTGCCCTCTGCTATAGCACATCTTTTATGCCCATTCTTCCTCATTTTTCATTGCTAAGGTATCTCCTTCCACTATTTCCTCTTAGATGAAGAAGTGGCCCTCTTCTTGACAAAGAAATGTCTGCATCTCTAATCATGATAGCAGTTTTCATTACTTCTTTCAACTTTCTCATGCAGTCTCTAAGCAAGTACCAGGGTCTGTCTCCACTAGGCCACATAGAATCAGTGGGATACATTTTATTGCATCCATCGGTAGCTATAAAGCTAACAGATTGGTCATATTCTTACTTCCTGCTACATGAAAATCTCTAAAAGTTTGTTGGACAAAAGGTTCTGACAAATATAAGCATTCCCCACTATCCACTGATACTCCTCCTGCTCCTTCTTCACTGATTCTCACCATCCAAGACACTAATGATTCTCCCATCCTTTGGGTAAATCTGCTTAATATATCAGTAATCTGTTGAGTGAAATCCTCAATTATCTCCCTGAACACTGTTTAGCCTCCCTGATTCTGCTGCTTTCTTCTCAGTATGGAGAGAGCTTCTGCCCTTGTAAAAGCTTCTTCATGAAACAATGTATTGCTTGCTCCCAATGCGCTCTCCTGGGAGTTGTCGTAGCAACTAGTCTCAGCCTCTACCAAAACTGTATGAACTTTCCTCCTGTTACTTTTCTGTTTCTTTTTCTGAGCCAAATTCACAACAGTTCCACTACCTGAGACCCTCTAGCTCTCTCTTCTAAAAAAGAGTCCGAATGCTGGAACACAGTCAATTCCCTTTGCATTTGAGTTTTCTCTTGCAACATCTTGTCTCTGCTTTTACACATAATACAGGAACCTGCTGTCTTGAGTATATTCCTACTGTCTTCAGGATCAAATATGAAGCCCTCTATTTGGCACCTAAACCAGCCCCTTCTACACACTGCCTCCAACTCTCTCCCAGGTTTTATTGGTACTCTTTGCAAACATGTTTCTAAATCTCTAGGTTCTCTCTGCTCCCAGTTTTCTCAGAGCCCTGTACTACGGAGGCATAAGGCAAATCCTCCCATCCCGGGATAGCCATTTCTTCTTCCAAATCCTCCAAGTAGAGGTCTGATACCTTATGATCCCATCCTTATCGCCATTTGTACTGCAATATTTGCAGCACCCGTGATCAATATAAATATACCTGCACAGTACTCAATTACAAAATATAACAGACTCTCCATATATAAGCAAAAGCAAAACATGTGGACACCAAAAAACTGAATCCCCAAACCAGGAAGCCAATTCCATCATAGCAGTAAAGAAGTTAATGCACCACAATGTAGCAGAGAGCCACACCATCCTTTAGCCTTCCCACAAGCCAGCACAAACCTAGCTGTCATAACAGGTGACAAAAAACCAACTTTGACTCACAAGCCTGTCTGTCTCCCTGCTATAAGTATGCTGTCCTCTAACCGTCTATCTGGCTCTGACTCCCAGATTCCTATAGGCTCTGTTCTACCCTTCAGCAAACTTTTCCTACCACAGGCTCCATGTGATTGCATTCAGCCTATTAGGGGACAGAGTATATTTTCAAAGCAGGGAAGGTCTTCAAATTACCATTATCATCACAACTCACAAATTCAGTTTATTGTTGACTTCTCACTCTTACTTCAAATATCTAATTCACAGAAAAATCTTATTTGTACCTTCACAACACCTGTCATATACATCTTTTCTTTTCTGATGAAACAACCAAATTAGTTCACACCCTATCACTTCTCTCTCATTTGACTGCAATAGCCTTCTAAAGGTTTCTCTACCTCAGGTCTCTCCCCATTCCAGTCGGTCCTTCATTCAGCTGCCAAGGTGTTGGGTTTTTTCCCTAAAATGTAGTTCTAGACCATATTACTGATTTTTCCCCTTCAAGGAACTGTCTTGAGTATATTCCTATTATCTTCAGAATTAAATATGAATTCCTCTATTTGGCATATAAAGCTCCACCTAACCTGGACTTTTCCTACCTTTTCAGCCTATGTGTAACTTACTATCTTCCTCATGTACACTTATGATCCAGTCACATTGGTCTACTTGCAGTTCCTCTAACAGGTATCTCCATCTCCTGTCTCTGTACTCTTGAAGTAATTGTTACACCTGCTTAGAATGCTCTACTCCCTCAACTAGGCCACTTAGTTTCTTTTTTATATAATTTGTTTTTTCAAATGACAAAAATCTACTTTCTCTGCCTTTTATCTCCCTCCCACCATTAGGAAACAAACAAACAAAAAACAACAGAACATATTTAACAAATGTGCATAGTTAAGCAAAACCAAATTCTCATATTGGTCATATTTAAAAAAAAACTATGTCTCAATCTGATCCTTAGGAATTAAGCAGCATGTTTCATCTGGAATTGTGATTGGTCATTTTTGTGGATCAAAGTTCTTAAGTCTTTTAAAGTTTTTTGTCTATACAGTGTTGTTATTTTCATTCACTTGGTTCTACTCAATTGTATCATTTCATACATGTCTTCTCAGATATTTCTGAAACTGCCCTTTTGATAATTTCTTACAATGCATTATTCCATATATTAATATACCATAATTTTTTCATATGTTTGTATATTGATGGACATCCCCTTAATTTCTAGTTCTTTACTACCCCCAAATAGTTGCTATGTTATTGTACATATTTTCTTCTTTCTTTGATCTCTGGTATGCTGACATACCGTGTTTCCCCAATAATAAGACCTATCCCGAAAATAAGCCCTCCCCTTACTGTGTAAGATTCCTCTAAAATAAGCCCTCCCCTGAAAATAAGCCCTATTGAGATTGCTACTGTAGTGAAGGTGATCCCCTGCGCTACACACTACATTACGGTACCCTCTGTATGCACCGTCCCCCCCGCCCCCCGGGTGAAACGCACGCCGCGCTCCGAGCTGCATCCAATCAGAGCTGCAGCAGTGAGCGCGTCATCCTGTTCTTTATTGAATTCATTATTGAATAAAGGTACATTTTTTTGTTCACATTTACCTGTTTATTAAAATTGCTGTCAATGTTCATTAAAATAAGCCCTCCCCTGAAAATAAGCCCTCTGGTGTTTTTCTGTCCAAAAAAATAATAAGACAGTGTCTTATTATCGGGGAAATATGGTAGTAGGTGTATGAAGTTTAATAACTTTTTTGTTATAGCTGCAAATAACTTCCCAGAATAACTGAGCCAATTCACAAGTCTTGTGCACCTTTTTGATAAAGTTGCCAATCCCCATGGGTGTGAGGTGAAAACCTAGAGTTGATTTAATTTACATTTCTCTAATTATTAGAGGTTTGAAGCATTTTTGTTTATGGCTCTTGGTATCATGGATTTCTTCCTTAGAACACTGCTTGATCATTTATTAACTTGGGAATGGCTCCTATTCTTTTAAGCTTGGAAATGTGCTCCTTATCAGGACACTCACTACAAAGTTTCTTCCCAGTTACCTGCTTCCTTTCTAATTTAACTTCATTGATTTTGTTTGTATAAAATTTTAATTTCATTTAGTTATATATTAATATATAATATACTATAATATATAATCACTAATAAATATATATTAAATTGTCCATTTCATTTTTAAAAATTTGCTAATTTATTTTTCCTCAATTACATGTAAATCAATTTTAACATTCTTTTTTTTCATATTTTGAGTTCAAAATTCTCCCCTTCCCTCTCCCCAAACCATATTGATAAATCAACCAATCTGACATAGGTCATACATGTGCAGTCATGCAAAACATATTTCCATGTAAGTCATGCTGTGAAAGAAAAAAACAGACAATTTTTATAACCCTAAATAAAGGAAGTAAAGAAAAAGTATCTTCAATCCATATCCAGACTCCACCAGTTCTTTCTCTGGACATGGACAGCACCTTTTATCATAAATCCTTCAGAATAGTCTTTGATCATTATATTGCTGAGAATAGGTAAGTTATTCACAATAGATCATCATACAATATTGCTGTAACTGTATACAATGTTTTCCTGATTCTGCTCATTTCACTTTGCATCAGTTCATGTAAATTTTTCCAGATTTTTCTGAGAACATGTTGCTTATCATTTCTTATAGCACAATACTGTTCCATCACAATAGTATACAACAACTTGTTCAGCCATTCCTCAAATGATGGATCTACCCTTAATTTCTATAAATATTTTTCCCATATATTTTTAGTTTTTCTTGCTTTGGCATACAGACTTAGTAGTGTTATTGCTGGTTCAAAGTGTATGCACAGTTTTATAGACCTTTGGGCATAGTTCCAAATTGTTCTCCTGCATGGGTGAATCAGTATACATATTCACCATACTAGGGTTATAATTTTCCCTCACCCCCTCTGACATTTATCATTTTCCATTTCTGTCATGTTAGCCAATCTGATTAGTGTGTGGTGGCAGTTCAGAAATGTTTTAATTTGCTTTTCTCTAATCAATAGATTTAGAAGAATTTTTCTTATGACTGTAGATAGCTTTGATTTCTTCTTCTGAAAACTACCTGTTCATACTCTTTGATCATTTATCAATTGATAAATGACTTATTTCTACAGAGTTGACTCAATTTTCTATATATTAGAGAAATGAGGTCTTTATCCAAAAATCTTTCTTTAAAAATGTTTTTCATAGTAATGATTACTATGTATCTCCCTCCATGTTATTTCCCCATTTATCTTTCTCCTTTCACCCTATTCATTCTCAAAAGTGTTTTGCTTCTGACTTTTACTTCCCCCAATCTGCCCTCTCTTCTCTCAGCCCCACCCATTTCTTTTCCCCTTCCCATCCTACTTTCTTAGATGATAAATACCAAGTGTGTATGTTATTCCTACTTTGAGCCGATTCTGATGAGAGTAAGGTTCATGTGTTCCTCTCACCTCTACCACTTCCTCATTCTTCCCCCCACTGTAAAATCTCTTTCCTACCTCTTCAATATCAGATAATTTACCCCATTATCCTTCCCTCTTCCCCTTTCTCCCAGTGCATTCTTCTTTCTCACTCCATAATTTTATTTTTTTTTAGATAAACAACCTATCATATTCAACTCCCACCCATACTTCCTGTCTACGTATACTCCTTCTAACTGCCCTGAAAATGAGAAAGTTTAAGTCACAAGTGTCATTTTCCCATGTAAGAATGTAAACAGTTTAACTTATGATTTCTCTTTCCTCTTTACCTTTTTATGCTTCTTTTGAGTCTTGTATTTGAAAGTCAACATTTCTATTCAGCTCTGGCCTTTTCATCAAGAATGCTTAAAAGTCCTCAATTTCATTTAATATCTATTTTCCCCCTGAAGGATTAGACTCAGTTTTGGGGGGAAAATGATTCTTGGTTGCAATCTCAGCTCCTTTGCCCTCCAGAATATAATATTCCAAGCCCTCTGATACTTTAGGGTAAAAACTGCTAAATCTTGTGTTATCTTGACTGTGGCTCCACAATGTTTGAATTATTTCTTTCTGGCTGCATGCAATATTTTCTCCTTCACCTGGTAACTCCACAATTTGACTATAATATTCCTGGGAGTTTAATTTTTGGATCTATTTCAGGAGGTGACCAGTGAATTCTTTCCATTTCTATTTTTCCCTTTAATATTGCAGAATCAGGGAAGTTTTCCTCTATAATTTCATGAAAGATGGTGTGTAGGCTCTTTTTTTATCATTTCAAGTAGTCCAATAATTATTAACTTATCTCTCTTAGATCTATTTTCCAAGTCAGTTGTTTTTCCAATGAGATATTTTATACTGTCTTCTATTTTTCATTCTTCTGATTTTATTTTATTGTTTCTTGGTATCTCATAAAATCATTAGCTTCTACTTGTTCAATTCTAATTTTTAAGGAATTATTGTCTCCAGTGAACTTTTGTACCTCCTTTTCCATTTGGCCAATTTTGATTTTTAAGGAATGAATTTTTGTTTACCTTTTTTGATGCATACACTTTTATTTTCAAGGTATTCTTCTCTTCATTGGATTTTTGTCCCTCTTTTACAATGTAGCCTATTCTGATTTTTAAGGTATTGGGTTTTTTTTCAGTATTTTTTCTTCCTCCTTCACCAAGCTGTTGACACTTTTTTCATTATTTCTTGCATTGCTCTCATTTCTTTCTCCAATTTTCCCTCTATATCTCTTACTTGCTTTTTAAAATTCTTTTTCAGTTTTTCCATGCCATGGGGTCAATTCAAATTTTTCTTTGAGGCTTTAGATGTAAGAGTATTGACTTTTTTGTCTCATATGAGTTTGTGTTTTAATTGTCCTTGTTACAATAGTAACTTTCTATACTCAGGATCTTTTTTTCTGCTGTTTGCTCATTTTCCAGCCTGTTTCTTGACTTTTAACTCTATGCTAAAGTGGGACACTGCTTCTTGGGTGGAAGGGCATTATCACAAGCTTTAGACATTTTATGCAGATTCCAGGAAGTGGCAAATTTTCAGTTCTTTTAAGATGATATGATCTAGGGAGAAGTATGTTTCCTACTCTCCTGTACTCTGCACTGGTTTGTGAGCAACCACAAGTGCTCTTTTCCATTCTGGAGCTGTGACCAGGGTACCTGCTCCCGGTGTGCTAGTGCTTCTCCTGACCCTGGGGCTAAAACACAGGACTGTGACCCAGATCCAGGTATGGGCAATGTAATAGACCAACACCCAGTACCATCAAAGAGACTCCTATAATCTCCTTCTGACCAGTTGTCTAACCCCCTTACTATCTAGGGGCTAAAAGAAACCTCCACTGCCACCACAGATCCAGTCACTCCAAAGTCCTGCTTCTGGTTTACTGGGGCCTGTTCAGTGCCACTGTGGCCTGTTCTGAACTGTACTCCTCTTTTACCCTGGTGCAACAGATCTTTCCTGCCAACTTTCCAAGTTATGTTAGGTTGAAAATTTTTCACTCCATTCTTTTTTTCAAGTTCTGCCACTCTAGAACTTATTTTGGAACATTATTTAAAGTGCTTTGGAGTGTTTGGGAAATGCTCAGTCAAGTTTTTCCCTTTTCTCTGCCTTCTTGGCTACACCTCCTTTTCCATTTTATCTTCTTTAATTTTCTCCAGCCCTTTTTTGGTCATGAATTCTTCCCTCTATCATAGATCTGAAATTTCTGTAATTTCTTCCTTGTGCCTCTGATTTGTTTTTGATGTCACTCTATCTGTGACTTTTGGAGTTTTTCTTCATATTTTATATGAGATGTTAGTCTCTACATACTCTCTGCCAAAGTGCATTCCAGTTTTTCTTTATTCTCTCTCTCTTTTTTATTTTTTTGTTTACATAATTCATTTCCACAAGATTTTGAGTTACAAATTTTCTCCCCATTTATCCCCTACCCACCACCCCAAAATAGTGCTCCCACTGAATATTGCCTCCCCCAAACTCCTCTCTCCCATATCTTTCCTGATTCCCCCTCCAACTTTCCAGTAGGGCACAGTGTATCTCTAAGCCCCAGTGCCTGTATATCTTATTTCCCAGTTACTTGTAAAAAATACTACTACTACTAATATATATATATATATATATATATATATATATATATATATATTTTTTTTTTTTTTAAACATTTGACTTTAAAACTTTGAATTCCAGATTCTTTCCCTTCCTCCCTCATCACCCACCCTTAGTGGGAAGATAAGCAATTCAATATAGTTTGTACATAGCTATGCAAAACATTTCCATAGTGGATATATTGTGAAAGACTAATTATATTTCCCTCCATCCTATACCACCCCCACTTGTTCTATTCTCTACTTTGATCCTGTCCCTTTTCAAAAGCAGGTGCTTTCAACTTCCCTCCCCCACAGCCTGCCCTCCCTTCCATCACCCCGCCTCTAATCACCTCCCCCCCCCCACTCTCCTCTAGGGTGAAATACTCTATTGAGTGTGTATGTCATTCCCTCCATGAGCCAAATTCAATGAGAATAAAGTTGACTCATTCCCTTTTGCTTTCTTATTCTTCCCCTCCATTGTAACATTTTTCCCTTGCCTCTTCTATATGAGATAATTTACCCCATTCTGTCTCTCCCCATCTCCTCTCATAATATTCCTCTTTCACTTTTTAATTGCACCTTTTAAGTATCATCCCTTCCTATTAAATTGGTCCTGTGCCCTCTGTCTATGTATAGCTGTGCACATATATACACACACTCACATATGTATTCATATGCAAATATACCCTCCTATACACACATATATATGTATGTATACATATATATATACATTTATATTCCCTACAACTATTATCATACTGAGAAAAGTTTCATAAGCTACACTTATCATTTTTCCATGTAGGAATGTAAATAGTTCAACTTTGATAAATTCCTTATGATTTCTTTTCCCTGTTTACCTTCTCATAATTCTCTTGCCTCTGAATGTCAAACTTTCAATTCAACTCTGGTTTTTTCATCAAGAATGATTAAAAGTTCTCTATTCCATTGAATGACCATATTTTCCCCTGAAATATGATGCTCAGTTTTGCTTGGTAGGTGATTCTTGGTTTTAATCCCAGCTCCTTTGCCTTCTGGAATGCCATATTCCAAGCCCTTTGATCCCTCAATGTAGAAGCTGCCAGGTCCTGTGTTATCCTGACTATGTTTCCACAATATTCAAATTGTTTCTTCTTGTCTGCTTGTAATATTTTCTCCTTGATCTGGGAATTCCAGGACCTGGCTATAATATTCCTAGAAGTTTTTTTTTTGGAGGGGGTCCTTTTTTAGGAGGTGATTGGTGGATTCTTTCAAATTCTGTTTTGCCCTCTGTTTCTGAAACATTGGGGAAATTTTCCTTGAGAATTTCTTGAAGGATGATTTCTAGGTTCTTTCTTTGATCATGGCTTTCAGGTAGTCCAAAAATTTTAAAATAATGTCTCCTGAATCTATTTTCTAGGTCCGTGGTTTTTCCAATGAGATATTTCACATTGCCTTCTATTTTTTTTTTTTCATTTATTTGGCTCTGTTTAATAGTATCTTGATTTCTCATAAAGTCACTAGCTTCCATTTGCTCCAGTCTAACTCTGAAGAATGATTCTCTTCAGTGACCTTTTGAGATTCTTTTTCCATCTGGCAAATTTGGCTTCTTAAGGCATTCTTCTCCTCAAAAAAGAGGCTCAAAAAGGCAATTGTTGACATTATCTTTAGTGAAATTATTAAGTGTTTCTATAATTTGTTTTTTGATTCACCAATTATTTAGAATCCAATTAAACCATAGCCCTTTCTTCAATGACAATTGATTTAATATAATTTTATTTCATTGTAGTCAATAAAGAATGTGTGCAATGTTTCTGCTTTTCACCATAGGCTTGTGAGTCAATTTTTATAAAAGCTCCATAGATAATTGAGAAATATGGGTACTTCTTTCTGTTTCCAGTCAGTGATCACCAAAAATTTGTCAGATGCTCTTCAAGTTCTTAAATTCTTTCTCCTTTTTTGGTTAGATTTCTCTGGGTATGTAAGGTATAACATTGAGGTCTTCCACTATTACAGTTTATTGCCTATTTCTAATTAAACTTTTTCATTAAATATTTAGATGTTTTAACATTTGATGCATATATGTTTAGCATTGATATTAATTCACTGCCTTTCACTAAAATTTTGTTTCTCTGTTTATTTTTTGATTAAATCTATTTTGCTGTTGCCATGTCTAAGATCATGATCACTTTCCCTTCCATTTTGAGTTCAGCATACTAGATTTAATTTCAGCCCCATATTTTTACTCTTTGTGAATTTATGTTTAGAATGTGTTTCATTTGGGGTGGCCAGGTAGCACAGCGAGTAAGAGCACCAGTTTCAGTGTTGGGATGACCTGGGAATCGAATCTGGGCTAAGACACTTAGCATCCACCCAGAAACACCTGGCCGTGTAACCTTGAGCAAGTTACTTAACCCCAATTGCTTAGGGGTGGCCAGGTGGCTCAGCGAGTAAGAGCACTGGCCCCAGTGTTGGGATGAGCTGGGGATCAAATCTGGGCTCAGACACTTAGCACCACACCCAGAAATAACTGGCCGTGTAAACTTGAGTAAGTTACTTAACCCCGATTGCTTAAAAAAAAAAAAAAAAGAATGTGTTTCATGTAAACAACATATTGATAAATTCCATGTTCCAATCCATTCTGCTTTATTTTATGAGTTTATCACCAAAATGGCATGTTGGGGGTGTACTTCCCTCCATCCTTTTCTCTTGCACTTTTTCTTAACTTTAGTTTCTGCCATATCTTCACAATAAAAAGGTGTGTTCAATAATAGTGTTCTGTGGTTGACTCAATCTGCTTCTTTCCCTCCTCTCTTTCCCTTGACCAGAGCCTAATAACAGGTTCTTAACCCTTCTTTCTTTCCTTTTAATCCCTCTGCTCAATCTACTCTTCCAGTGACAAAGTTTGCATTGATTCAGTTACCTTGAAGTTATCCTTCCTTTTATTCCTCACTTTCCTTTCTCTCTATTTTATCAGTTTCCCCTGTTGAGTGAAAAACTTTCTGCCACACAACTTTGTCTGTCTCTTATACCTTTCTTTGATCAGTTTAGATGAAAGTAAAGTTTAGATGTTGTACATTCCTCCTCTAATGATCATGCTTACTTTCATAGACTTAAGTAACCTGATTATTTTAGATATTTTCCTCCACTCTTCTTCCCTATTTCTTCTTTAGTGTATTTCTCATTAAAAGAATTTAAAGATCGTCGAAACTCTGGAGACCTCTGGAGACCTCTGCCTTAGTTAATTCTCGATGACCCATTATGGAATTAGGATTCTGAGTGAACAAATGTTTCCTTCTATTAGAGTGTGAGCACTAACTATGTAGTGTAATTATTAAAATTTAAACCCTAATTCTTTGTTTAGTCTTTTCCAATTGCTTACTTGTATTTAGCTTTTTGTATTTCTTCTTTTTAAAAAAATTTATTTATTTATTTTTAGTTTTCAACATTCATTTCCACAAGATTTTGAGTTACAAATTTTTCTCCCCATCTCTCCCCTAGCCCCACCCCAAAATAGTGAGCCTACTGATTAACTCTTTGCCCAATCTGTTCTGTTATATCCTCCCCCATCCTCCCTCCAACTCTCTAGTATGGCAAAATGGATTTCTATACCCCCGTACCTGTATATCTTATTTCCCAGTTGCATGTAACATGCATTAACATTTGCTTTTTGAAACTGAGTTCCAGAGTCTTTCCCTTCTTCCCTCCTCACCCACCCCCACTGGGAAGACAAGCAATTCAACAAGGTTGTACATGTGTAGTTATGCAAAACATTTTCATAGTAGTTAAATTGTGAAAGACTAATTATATTTCCCTCCATCTTATTCTGCCCCCCACTTTTTCTATTTTCTGCTCTAACCCTGTCCCTTTTCAAAAGTGTTATAATTACCCTCTCCCCCAATCTTCCCTCCCTTCTATTACCCCTCTCTTATCTCCTTCCCCCCTGCTTTGCTGTAGGATAAGATACCCATTTGAATGTGTATGTTATTCCCTTCTTAAGCCAAATTCAATGACAGTAAGGTCGACCCATTCCCTTCCTGCTCTTCCCCTCCATTGTAACAGTATTCTCTTGCCTTTTTTTTATATGAAATAATTTACCCTAATCTGTCCCTTTCTCCTTCTTCCAATATATTCCTCTCTCACCTAGTAATTTTAAGATATCATCCCTTCTTTTCAACCCATCCTGTGCCCTTTATCTATGTATACATGTACACACATGTGTACACACGAATATATATATTTATTCACACATACACCCTCCTATACATACATATATATGTATATATATATATATATATATATATATATTCACTTCAACTATCCTCATATTGAGAAAAGTCTCATGAGTTACAATTACCGTTCTTCCCTGTAGGAATGTAAATAGTTCAACTTTAATAAGTTCCTTATGATTTCTTTTTCCTGTTTGCCTTCTCATGCTTTTCTTGCTTCTTGTAATTGAAACTCAAATTTTCTGTTCATGCCAGTTTTTTCATCAAGAATGCCTGAAAGTCATCTATTTCATTGAATGACCATATTTTTCCCTGAAGCATTATACTCAGTTAAGCTGGGTAGGTGATTCTTAGTTTTAATCCTATCTCCTTTGACCTCCAGAATATCACATTCCAAGCCTTAATGTAGAAGCTGCCAGATCTTGTGTTATCCTGATTGTGTTTCCACAACAGTAAAATTGTTCCTTCCTGGCTGCTTGTAATATTTTCTCCTTGACCTGGAAACTCTGGAATTTGGCTATGGTATTCCTAGGAGTTTTCTTTTTGGGATCTTTTTCAAGAGGTGATTGATGAATTACTTCAATTTCTATTTTGCCCTCTGGCTCTAAAATGTCAGGGCAATTTTCCTTGAGAAATTCTTGAAAGATGGTGCCTAGGCTCTTTTGTTGATCATTGCTTTCAGGTAGTACAATAATTTTTAAATTATCTCTCCTGGCCATGTAACCTTGGGCAAGTTACTTAACCCAATTGCTTTAAGAAAATTTTTTTAATTGACTCTCCTGGATCTATTTTCCAGGTCAATGGTTTTTCCAATGATATATTTCACATTGCCTTCTATTTTTTCATTTGTTTGGATCTGTTTAATAGTATCTTGATTTCTCATAAGATCATTAGCTTCCAATTGCTCCAATCTAATTTTGAAGGAATTATTCTCTTCAGTGATTTTTTGAATCTTTTCCATCTGGCCAATTTGTCTTTTTAAGGCATTCTTCTCCTCATTGGCTTTTTGGATCTCTTTTGCCATTTGAGTTAGTCTACTTTTTAAGGTGTTATTTTCTTCAGAATTTTTTAGGTCTCCTTTACTAGGCTGTTGACTCTCTTTTCATGATTTTCTTGCATCATTTTCATTTCTCTTCCCAGTTTTTCCTCCACTTCTCTAACTTGATTTTCAAAATCCTTTCTGAGTTCCTCCATGGCCTGTGACCAGTTCATATTTTTCTTGGAAGCTTTTGATGCAAGAATTCTGACTTCATTGTCCTCTTCCAGCTCCATTCTTTGATCCTTTTTGTCCCCAAGAAAGGATTTTATGGTCTGATTGTGCTTCCTCATCTTTCCAATTACTTGACTTTTGAGTTCTTTGCCATGTAGAACTCTGCTTACAGAATGGAGAGAGTTTTGTCCCAAATTGCTGAGGTTTTCCCAGCTGCTGGAGCTATTCATTTGATGTCCTCTCTGCAGTTCCCACAAGCTCTGGCTCACTAGCCACTCACCCCAGGACCACCACCCAAGACCATGATCCACATCCAAACAGGTCAAAGTAAGAGCTATTACCCTCTGAATAGTAACTTGCTCCCCCCATGATCTGCAGGCAAGGAACTCTGAAAGCAGCCACTTGGCACCGCCATGCCTCTGCCACTTATCACTCCAGGGGTAGGGGCCTGACAGCACTCTTCCATACCCTGTCTTCCTCCCCATTCCAACAGAGTTCCACACTGATCTTTTACTTTTTCTTTGGTATTTATGGGTTGAGGGGGTCTGGAAACCACCTCAGCTATTCATGATTCACTCTCCTGAACTCTGCTCTGGCCAGTCTGAATGCTGGTCAGGGCCACTCTAAGGCCAGAACTGTGACTCACTGGGGATTGCACTCAGCTCCTGGTGTCCTGTGATAAACCTTTCCTATTGGCCTGCCAGGCTGCCTTCAGCAGGAGATTTGTTTCTGTCTCTTTGTGGGTTCTGTAGCTTTAAAATTTCTTTAGAGTCATTTTTTTACAGGTAGATGTTATTATACATATATATATATATATATATACATATATATATGCATATACATATATATATATAAAAACATTGGAGATGGTTAGATCTGGAGCCCACTGCAAGTTTGTGCTTTTTCTCCACCATCTTGGCTCTGCTTAACTTTTTGTATTTCTTTTTGCTCTTGCAGTTGTTTGTGTTTGAAAGTTCTTACTTAGTATGATATTTTCATCAAGAGCACTTGGACTTCTATTTCATTAAAGGTCCACTTCCCCCCATCTAGGCTTATTTTTTATTTTTCCAGCTAAGATTTTCTTGGTTGTGAGCCCATATCTTTTGCCTTGTGGAATATCATATTCCAAGCTCTTCACTCATTTTTTTAATTAAATCTCAATAGGTCTTCTTTTTACTTGATTATAGTGTTTCTTCTTTAACCTGGAAGCTCTGGAATGTGACTGTAAAGTTTCTGGGCATTTTCATTTGGGTATTCTTTCAGGAAGTGACCACTGTATTTTTCTGTTTTTGCTTTTCCCTCTAGTTCTGATAATTCTTGGCAGTTTTCTTTCATGTTTTCTTGAAATATGATGTCCAAGTTCTTTTTCTTTTTTTTTTCTTTCTGGAGGGGGAAAGTCAGGGCAGAGAAATTGGGGTTAAGTGACTTGCCCAAGGCTACATGGCTAGTAAGTGTTAAGTGTCTGAGGCCAGATTTCAACTCCCATCCTCCTGACTCCAGGGCTGGTGTTCTATTCAATGCTCCACTTAGCTGCCCCACCAAATTATTTTTGATCCTAGTTCTCAGGTAGTCCAATGATTCTTAAATTATCTTTAGTCTTTTTTTTTATTTCCAGGTCAGATTTTCCTTATATGACATGCCTTTAATATTCTCCTTTTTTAGTCTTTTGACTTTGTTTTAATATTTCTCCCTTGACTGACTCATTGACTTGTTTTGTCATGGAATCATTAACTTCTCTTAGGTCCATTCAATTCTTCAGTCTCTTACTTGGATAAGGTTTTATATCTCTTATAGTATTGTATTAATTCTCCTTCTGTGGTTTTCCTTTAAAGCACTCATGTATTTAATTTTCCCCCCTTTTATTCCAGTTGTGAATTTCCAGTTGTTTATTGAGAGGAATTTTAGAAAAGGAGCATTCTTTACAAAAATGATCAATTTTAATCAACTATCATTGATCAAACTCAACAGAGACAAAGACAGGTAGACATTTTTCACTCTCCCCACTCTACCTTCCTTCTACCCCCTACTGCCTCCACTAGAGTATGGAACAAAGAACCTTGAGCATAGCTTAAGTTTGATAACAATTGCTCAGTGGATTAATTGGCAGAAGGCTAGATCCTTGTCCAGAAGAGAGGCTAAGTGCTAGTCATTGCTCTTAGAGGCAGTGTGAGGAGCACCAGATAATGAGTAGATGTGGTTTGAAGCCCCTGAGAAGGACTGAGGCATTCTATTCTGATTTCTTTTACCTTTTTTTAAATTTTAGACTTAAATACTAAAACTTAAATACATAATGTGAGAAGAAAAATAAACATATAAACTTAAAGATTAAAAGAAACAAAATAAGAAAAGAAAAATGTTATGTGCATGATAGAACATGAGAGAGGATTCAAGATATATAACAATAAATTTCCATCAATATATAATAAATACAATGATAATATAAATATATCAATGTAATATATGATAAATATGAATATATTATAAATACTACACATTGTTTTGAGAGCTGCCCATCTTTTCTTTGTTTCCTTGTAGGTTTTCTATTGTTTTTGTTTTTTTTCCCTTTTCTTCCCACCCCACCCCATGCTATATATATTCATATGTAGATATGTACATACATATATACACATACACACATATATACACACATGCATGCATATATAAACATATATTTTCCCTAACAGAGTCTACTCCTAATCTTTATTTTATTTTTGTGTTTGTATGTATCTCTTATTTCCTATCCCTCCTGACTCCTTTACTTTACTTCTACCTGATACCTTGCCCTCCTATTACTTAACTTGCCTCACCCCCCTGCAAAGATTCCTCCCATTCCCATAAATCTAAACACCATTTTATGTGCCTCTTTGACCTATTCCTTCATCCTCCCCTCTAAATATCCCTCCTTTATCCTCTCCCCTCTCCCTATCCCCTTGGCAATTTATTTCTTTATGAACTTAGAAGACTTTGTACTCTTTTAGATATATATGTATTGCTCCTTTTTGAAGCCATTCCCAATGAAAGTAGGTTTCCAGAATGAACAGCCCCCCTCCTCCATCTAATTCCTCTGTATTGATTCTTCCTCTCACACTTCATTTGTATAAGACAATTACTCTTTTTAGCTGTTCCTGATTGTTTTTACTTTTTGAAGTCATGTCATGCTCAGGTCTACCCCTATCTTTCTTTTACTAATTACTAATAACAATCTTAGACATACTTTTTACATTTTACATATATAAAAGATAAAGAGTCTGTCTTTATTGAGTCTCCTCATGAGATGTTTCACATTCTTTTCTATTTTTTTATTCTTTATATTTTATTTTGTTATTTCTTGATCTCATAACTTCTCTGGCTTCCCTTTGCCCAATTCTGATTTTTAAGGAGTCATTTTCTTCCTTACGACTCTGGATCTCCAAAGGACTCACATGTACAAAAATATTTATAGCACCTCTCTTTGTGGTAACAAAGATCAAGGGGATGCCCATCAATTGGGGAATGGCTGAACAAGTTGTGGTATGTGAATGTAATGGAATACTATTGTGCTATAAGAAATGATGAACAGGTGGACTTCAGAGAAATCTGGAAAGTCTTATATGTACTGATGCTGAGAGAGGGGAGCACTACTAAGAGAACCTTGTACACAATAACAGTCACAGTGTGCAAGGACTGATTTTTATAGACTTAGCCATTCTTAGCAATGCAAGGACCTAAAACAATTCCAAAGGACACATGATGGAATATGCCAGCCACATCCAGAGTCAGAATGCAGAGCAAAGCAGACTATTTTCCTTTGTTGTTTTGTTTTGTTCCTGTTTTGTTTTTGTTTCACTTTGTTTTGTTTTTCTTTCTTATGGTTTTACACATTTGCTATAATTCTTCTATGCAACATGACTGATGTGAAAATGTGTTTAATAGGAATGTATATGTAGAACCCATATCAGACTGTAAGCCATCTTGGGGGGGAGGGGCAAAAATTTAAAGCTTTTGGAAATGAATGTTTAAAACTAAAATAATTTAATTTAAAAAAAGGAAATGGTCAGCAGGCAGACTTCAGCAAAACCTGGAAAGACCTACATGAATTGATGCTGAGTGAAATGAGCAGAACCAGGAGAACATTGTATACAGTAACAGCCACATTGTACAATGATTAAGTTTGATTGACTTGCCTCTTCTCAGCAATGCAAAGATCTAAGACACCTCCAAAAGATTCATGATGGCAAATGCCATCCACATCCAAAGAAAGAACTATGGAATCTGAACATAGATTGAAGCATACTATTTACTCTCTCTTTTGTTGTGCTTTTGTCTTGTTTCTTCTTTCTTGTACTTTTTCCCATTGGCTCTAATTCTTCTTTACAACACAACAGATGTGAAAATTAAAAGTAAATAAATAAATAACTTACACACACCAAAAAAAAAAAGATTCTGGGTCTCCTTTTTTATTTGGCTGACTTTTTTTCATAATCATCTCATTTTTCTTAGATTTTTTTTTAGTTTTCCTTCAATATCTCTCTTTTGATTTTTAAAGTCTTTTTTTAGTTCTATGAATTCTTTTTGGTCAGGTGACCATTTGACATTACTCTTTGGGGTAGAAGAGGGTTTCTTTGCTTCTTGTGAAGATGAACCCTGTTTTTCTCTATTACCTTAGTAACTCTCTATGGTTGGATTTTTTTCTCCTTTGCCTGTACATGTTTTTGTTTATTTGGGGTGTTTTTTGTTGTTAATACTTTAGTTTTTTCAATCACCTGTAGTCCTGGGATATGGGGGATGGTGCCTCTGGCCTAAGATCCTCCTTTAGTTCTCCTCTCTAACCTTGAACCCAAAACAAGACCTCCAGCATCTTGTAAGTGCCCACAGCCAGTAGCAACCTGCTCCATTGCTTCTGCACTCACCATGTGTGAGCTGATTCCTTCTCACCCCAGTTTACATCGTCACAGCACAGCTGGGTCTAGTGTTTCTTATAAGCAGAGGTTCCCTCAGTCTTCCTCAGCTCATACACTGACCTCCGTTTACTTTCTTGTGATGTAAAAGTTCCTCTAGCAGGGGCTGAGGTAGCCTCCCAGACCAGTTAAACCCAGGGTTTCCTGCTTGTTGTTTAAATGGATTAATGACCTTGCCTGAAGGTGTTTACTCTTCTCTTAACTCTACTTATTCTAGGACTTTTTCTCAGATCTTCTCTAATTGCCCCTAGAGGACCCCTGTTCTGCCCCACTCTTATTTATTTTTACTTCTCTGTGTTCTCCCTGAGGTGGTATTTCATCTCTTTTCTGGGGAAAAATCTTGAGAGTTTGTAATTTTCTGACTTATTCTACCATCTTTCCAGAATCCTCTCCATTCTATTCTGATTTCACATGTCACTAAGAGACTTGCATGCAAATTCAAGCAGCACAAAAGATGTGCAGTAGATGTTTGAGTTGCACTACTTAGGATTCATCTTCTCAAATTATTTTTGTGTGGATTCCGTACTCATTCCCAAAACTTGTTGCAGAGTATCAACCCAGTTCAACTTGAGGATGGTTCCACATCAAGGAATAAAGACTTGCAGAACTGTTTCATTTTCTTGATGGGGTTGAGGTTCAGTCACTGGCACTTGCCTTGATAATTGAGGTTGTGATCACCTTTTAGTGATGCTTTCACAACTCTACCAACAATGCATTAATGTACCAATTTTTCCACATCCTCTCCAGCATTTATCATTTTCCTTTTTTGTCATCTTAGCCAATATGACTGGTGAGATGTGGTACCTCAGAATTGTTTTGATTTGCATTTCTCTAATCAATAGTGATTTAGAGCATTTTTTTCATATGCTTATAGATATCTTTAATTTCTTCCTCTGAAAACTGCCTGTTCATATCCTTTGATATTTGAAAAATGTATCATTTTGATATCATTTGATAAATGTAATTTGATATTGATATTTGATAAATGTACTAACTGGGGAATGGTCTGTATTCTTATAGATTTGACTCAGTTCTCTGTATATTTTAGAAATTAGGCCTTTATCAGACACAGGTTGTAGAAATTCTTTCCTAATTTTTGACTTCCCTCTTAATCTTGTTTACATTGGTTATATTTGTACAGAAACTTTTCAATTTAATGTAACCAGAATTATCCATTTTGCAGTTCATAATGCTCTCTTAACTCGTTTGTTCATAAAATCTTCCCTTCATAAATATGACAGGTAAACTATTCTTTGCTCTCCCTGATTGCTTATAATATCAGCCTTTATACCTAGATCATGCACCCATTTAGATTTTATTTTGGTATAAGGTGTTAGATGTAAGCCTATGCCAAGTTTTTGCCATACTATATTCCAGTTTTCCCAGCAGTTTTTGTCAAATGGTGATTTCTTATCCCAGAAGCTGGGGTCTTTGGGTTTTTCAAACAGCAGACTATTATAGTCATTTACTGCTGTGTCTCGTGTACCTAATCTATTCCACTGATCCACTACTCTATTCCTCAGTCAGTACCAAGTACTTTTGATGACTATTGCTTTATGATACAGATTAAAAACTGGTATGGCTAGGCCACATTTCCTAGCATTTCTTATCATTAATTCCCTTGATATTCTGGACCTTTAGTTCTTCCAGAAGGATTTTAAGGATTTTTACTATTTTTTTCTAGCTATATGAAATATTTTTTGGTAGATTGATATTGCACTAAATAATGTAAATTAATTTAGGTAAAATTGACAATTTTATTATATTAGCTCAGCTTAGCGACGAGCAACTGATTTTTTTACCAATTATTTAGATCTGAATTTATTTGTGTGAAAAGTGTTTTATAATTGTGTTCATATAGGCCCTGGGTTTGTTTTGGCAGGTAGATTCCCAGATATTTTATAATGTTCACAGTAACTTTAAATGAAATTTCTCTATTGCATGTTGTTGGATTTCATTAGAAATATATAGTAATGCTGAGGATTCATTTGGGTTTGTTTTATATCCTGCAACTCTGCTAGATTTATTTATTATTTCAAGTAGCCTTTTATTTGATTTTCTAGGATTCTCTAAGTGTATCATCATGTCATCTGCAAAGAATGATAGCTTAGTGTCTTCTTTGCCAAATTTTATTCCTTCAAATTCTTTTTCTTCTCTTATTACTATAGCTAAGCATTTCTAGTACCAAATTGGAAAAGAGGGGTGATAGTGGACATCCTTTTTTAACCCCTGATTTTACTGGAAATGCTTCTAACTTATCCCCATTACATATAATACTTGCTGATGGTTTTAGATAGATGCAGCTTATTATTTTAAGGAAGACTCCATTTATTTCTATACTTTCTAGGCTTTTTAATATGAATGGCTGTTGTATTTTGTCAAAAGACTTTTCTGCATCTATTAAGATAATCATGTGGTTTCTACTAGTTTTGTTGTTGATATGATCAATTATACTAATAGTTTTCCTAATATTGAACCATCCTTCCATTCCTGGAATAAATCCTACCTGATCAAAGTGTATTATTCTTGTGGTGAGTTGCTGTAGTCTTCTTGCTAACATTTTATTTAAATTTTTTGCATCTATATTCATGAGGGGAATTGGTCTATAATTTTCTTTTTCCATTTTGTCTCTTCCCAATTTAGGTATCAATACCATATTTGTGTCATATAAAGAATTTGGTAGGACTCCTTCTCCAATTTTCCCAAATAGTTTGTAAAGTATTGGAATCCATTTTTCTTTAAATGTTTAATAGATACCACTTTTAAATCCATCTGGCCCTGGGGATTTTTTTCCTAGGGAATTCATTGATGACTTGTTTAATTTCTTTTTCTGAGATGGGGATATTTAAGTATTTTACTTCCTCTTCAGTTAATCTGGGCAACTTATATTTTTGTGAATATTCCTCAATTTCACTAAGATTGTCATATTTATGTACATACAACTGGACAAAATAATTCCCAAGTATTTTTTAAATTTCCTCTTCATTGGAGGTAGCTTCACCCTTTTCATTTTTGATACTCATAATTTAATTTTCTTCTTTCTTTTTTTAAGTCATGTTGACTAAAGATCTATCAATTTTATTGTTTTTTTTCCCATAAAACCAGTTCTTAGTTTTATTTATTAATTAAATAGTTTTCTTAATTTCAATTTTAGTAATCTGTCCTTTGGTTTTCCATATTTCTAATTTAGTTTTTAATTGGGGATTTTAAATTTGTTCTTTTTCTAGCTTTTTCAGTTGCATGCCCAATTTATTGACCTCCATTTTCTCTGTTTTGTTCATGTATGCATTCAGAGATATAAAACTTCCCCTAAGAACTGATTTTGCTTCATACCACATGTTTTAGTATGTGGTCTTACTATTGTCATTCTCTTGAATGAAGTTACTGATTGTTTCTGTATCTTGTTTGACCCACTCATTATTTAGTATTAAATTATTTAGTTTCAACTTAGTTTTTAATCTATTTTTCCATGGCCCTTTATTGCATATAATTTTTATTGCATCATGATCTGAGAAGGATGCATTTAATATTTCTTTCTGCACTGAATTGTGAGGTTTTTATGCCCTAGTACATGGTCAATTTTTGTGTATGTGCCATGTACCTCTGAGGAGAAGGTATATTCCTTTTTATCCCCATTCAATTTTCTCCAGAGCTCTATCATATCTACCTTCTCTAAAATTCTATTCATCTCCTTAACTTCTTGTTTATTTTGAGGTTAGATTTATCAAGTTCAGATATGAGAAGATTGAGGTCCTCCACTAGTATAGTCTTGCAATCTATTTCTTCCTCTAACTACCTTCATTGCTCTTCTAGAAATTTGGATGCTATACTACTTGGTGCATATATGTTTAGTAATGATATTGTTTCATTTTCTTTTTTTAAATTTTTCAAATGCTTTATGAACCTCTGATTTACATCATTCATTTCTGCAAGATTTTGAGTTACAAATTTTCTCCCCATTTTTCCCCTACCCACCGCCCCAAAATAGCAGTCCCACAGGATATCCCCTCCTCCAATCTGCTCTCTCCCATATTTTCTCCCATATCGCTTTCGACTTTTCCAGTAGTAGATGGTGGATCTCTATGCCCCAGTGCCTGTATATCTTATTTCACAATTACATGTAAAATAGTATTAATAATAGTGCACATATATATATATATATTAAACATTTGATTTTAAAACTTTGAATTCCAGATTCATTCCCTTCCTCCCTTGTCACCCACCCTTACTGGGAAGATAAGCAGTTCAATATAAGTTGTACATGTGTAGCTAATGAAAAACAATAACATAGTAGATGCATTGTAAAAGACTGACTATATTTCCCTCCCTTCTATCCCACCTCCCACTTTTTCTATTCTCTACATTGATCCCATCCCTTTTCAAAAGTGGATGCTTCCAACTTCCCTCCCTGCCATCCTGCCCTCCCTTCCATCATTCCCCCTCTGATCCCCTTTCCCCCTACTCTTCTGTAGGGTGAGATACCTTATTTAGTGTGTATTTAATTCCATCCCCAAGCCAAATTCAGTGTGAATAAGGTTGATGCATTCCCTTTTGCCTTCCTGTTCTTTCCCTCCATTGTAAACATTTTCCCCTGCCTCTTCTTTATGAGTTGACCCCATTCTGTCTCTCCCCATCTTCTTTCATTATATTCCTGTCTAACCTCTTAATTTCACCTTTTAAGTATCATCCCTTCCTGTTAAATTGGTCCTGTGCCCTCTATCTATGTATACCTGTAAACATATATGCACACGTTTACATATGTATTCATATGCCCATATACCCTCATATATAGACATATATATATATATACATATATATACACACACACCTATATATATATATATAGGTGTGTGTGTGTGTATTTCTATTCCCTTCAACTATTTTCATACTGAGAAAGGTTTCATCAGTTACAATTATTGTTTTTCCATGTAGGAATGTTAATAGTTCAACTTTGATAAACTCCTTATGATTTCTTTTTCCCTGTTTACCTTCTCGTGCTTCTCTTGCTTCTTGTATCTGAATGTCAAATTTTCTATTCAACTCTGGTTTTTTCATCAAGAATGCTTGAAAGTCCTCTATTCCAGTGAATGACCATATTTTCCCCTGAAACATGATACTCAGTTTTGCTGGGTAGGTGACTCTTGGTTTTAATCCCAGCTCCTTTGACTTCTGGAATATCATATTCCAGGCCCTTCAATCCCTCAGTGTAGAAGCTGCCAGATCCTGAGTTATCCTGATTGTGTTTCCACAATATTCAAATTGTTTCTTCCTGGCTGCTTGTCATATTCTCTCCTTAATCTGGGCATTCTGGAACCTGGCTATAATATTCCTAGGAGTTTTCTTTTGGGGATCTTTTTCAGGAGGTGATTGGTGGATTCTTTCAACCTCTATTTTTCCCTCTGGTTCTTAAACATCAGGGCAGTTTTCTCTGAGAACTTCCTGGATGATGATTTCTAGGTTCTTACTTTGATCATGGCTTTCAGGTAGTCCAATAATTTTTAAATTCTCTCTCCCGGATCTATTTTCCAGACCAGTGGGTTTTCCCATGAGATATTTCACATTGCCTTCTATTCTTTCATTTGTTTGGATATGTTTAACAGCATCTTGATTTCTCATAAAGTCATTAGCTTCCATTTGCTCCAATCTAATTCTGAAGCAATGATTCTCCTCAGTGAGCTTTTGAGATTCTTTTCCATCTGGCAAATTCGGCTTTTTAAGACATTCTTCTCCTCGTTGCCTTTTTGAGCCTCTTTTGCCAATTGAGTTAGTCTGTTTTTTAAGGTGTTACTTTCCTCAGTCAGGGTGTTGACTATCATTTTATAATTTTCTTGCATCATTCTCATTTCTCTTCCCAATCTTTCCTCCACTTCTCTTATCTGCTTCTTAAGGTCCTCTATGGCCTGTAACTAGCTCGTATTTTGCTTTGGAGTTTTAGTGCAGGAGTTCTGACTTCACTGTCTTCCTCCTGTTCCATGCCTTGCTCCCTTTTGTCCCCAAAATAGGAGTCTAATGTTGGAATCTTCTGTCTGCTTTGTTTCCTTTGCCTGGTCTTGTCACCCCTCAGTCACTTGACCCCTGGGCTTTTTGCCACAGTGGTACTCTGACACCAGACAGGGGGGATTTCGTCTTAAACACTGGGGTTTTCTCAGTTGCCGGAGGTATTAGTGCCCTCTCTGAGGCTTCCACTGGCTCTGGCAAGCTGGACACACACCCCAGGATCTCCACTCTAGACTGCAATCCAGATCCAGGCAGGTTAAAGCAAGAGTGATTACCCCTCAGACTGGTCGCTAGGTCCCCCTACACTCTGCAGGCCAGGAGCTGAAGCTGCCACTTGCTGGCTGGCTGTGCTGTAGTCTCAGCGACTTCTCACCCATGGGGCAAAAGTCATGCATTCCCACTTACTGGGTCCCAAAATTCATGCTGCACTGACCTCTCACTTTGTCCTTCACATCTATGTGCTGCTAAATCTGTAAATGGCCACAACTGCTGCTGATCTGGAGGCCCTTCTGCTAGGGGCTGGTTAGGCATGCCCTGGGGATAAATCCTCACTCATGGGGTCTAGGCTTGGCTCCCAGAGCACTGCACTGACCAATTCCTGCCGGCCTGCCAGGCTGTCCTCAGTGGGAGGTTAGCTTCTCTTTGTCATTTTGTGGGTTCTACAGCTCCAAAGTTTGTTCAGAGTCCCCTTTTTACATTGATTAGGGAAGGTGGAAGCCAGAGCTGCTTGGAGGTTGTGCTTCTACTCCGCCATCTTGACTCCACCTATTGCTTCATTTTCAATGGTGCTTTTTAGCAGGATATAGTTTCCTTCCTTATCTCTTTTAATTAGATCTAGTTTTGCTTTCATTCTATCTGAGATAAGGTTTGCTGCTCCTTCTTTTTTTTTTTTACTTTAGCTGAAGCATAATATGCTCTCCTCCAGGCTTTTACCTTTACCCTGTGTGTATCCCTTTGTTTCAAATGTGTTTCTTGCAGATAGCATATTGTAGGATTATGATTTTTAATCCATTCTGCTATCTGCATCCACTTTATTCATCCCATTCATATTCACAGTTATTATTACTATCTGTGTCTTTCCATTCTATTTCCTCCCCTGTTTATGCTTTTATTTCTCCCTTCTTCCTTCTCTTCCTTGAGAGTTTTCCTTTTGACCACTGCCTACCTCAGTATTCCCTCCCTATCCATCTCCCTCCCTCTACCTACCCTTCCTGCTTACTGCTTCTTTCCTCCCTTCTAACCACCACTCCCCTCCCCTTGTTTCCCCTTTCCCCTCCTATTGCCTGTAGGGCACATTATATTTGTATACTTAATGAAGTATGTTATTCCCTCCTTGATTCTAATCTGATGAGAGTAAATTTCATTCAGTACTCATCTCTTTTCCTCCTTTCCCTTTTCTATAATGAGTTTTTGTGTCTCTTGACGTTAGAATCCTATACTTAACTGATTATATCATTCCTTCCTTGAACCAAAAACAATGAGAGTAAAGTTCATGTAATATTCATCTCCTTCCCTTCTTTCCCTCTACTATTATATGTTTTTATGACTCTTTGTGTGGCATAATTTACCCTTTTCTGCCTCCTCCTCTTCTTTTCTCCCATTACAATCCCTTTGTACCCCTTAATAAAGGTTTTTTTTATCATCAGATTAGTTCATTTATACTCACATCCTCTATCTATGTATATACCTTTTAAATATGTTGATAACTATATAATTATCAATATTTACAGGTACCAGCTTTCCATATAGAGATGTAAACAGTTTGCTCTTATTGAATTAGAAATTATGTGTGTGTGTGCTTTCCTTGTTTACCTTTTTATGTCTCTCTTGAGTCTTGTATTTGGAGCTCAAATTTTCCATTGAATTCTGGCTTTTTCATCAGGTAGATCTGGAAGTCTCTTATTTCATTGAATGACCATCTCCTTGCTTAAAAGACTATATTCAGTTGATCCTTGGTTGTAGTCCAAGCTCTTTTGCCTTAAAAATATCATATTCCATTCTCTCTGATCTTTTAATGTAGAAGTTGCTAGGTCCTGTGTGATTCTGACCATAGTTGTACAATAATTGAATTGTTTCTTTCTGGCTGCTTGCAGTATTTTCTCCTTGACTTGATAATTCTGGAATTTGGCTACAATATTTCTTAGTTTCCCAATTTGGGATTTCTTTCAGGAGGTGTCTGGTGAATTCTTTTTAGAACTATTTTACCCTCTGGTTCTAGGACCTCAGGGCAGTTTTCTTTTATAATTTCTTGGAGGATGTTGTCCAGGCTTTTTTTTTTCATCATGGATTCCTGGTAGACCAATAATTCTTAGATTATCTCTCCTAGATCTGTTCTCCAGGTCAATTGTTTTTCCAATGAGATATTTTACATTTTCTTCTAATTTTTCCATCTTTAGGTTTTGTTTGACTGATTCTTGAAGCATCATAGAGTCATTAGTTTCGATTTGACTGATTCTAATTTTTATTTTCCTCATTTAGTTTTTGAAGCTCCTTTCCCATATGTTCAGATTCCATTTTTAGAGTGGTATTTCCTCCAGTTAGATTTTGAATCTCCTTTCCCAATTCAAAAATTTTACCTTTTAAGGATTTGTTTTCTTCAGTTTGATTTTTTCCTATTTTGGCAATTGCAATTTTAAAAGAATTGGTCAATTTATCTTCTACCTCTTTAATTTGGCTTTTGAAATCCTTCTTAAGTTCTTCCAAGAATGCTTTCTGGGCTTCATTCCACTTCATATTTCCTTCTGTGTTCTCAGGTGTGGGTACAGAGTCAATGCTGTCCCCTTCTGAATTTTGTTCTTGCTCTCAATAATAGGATTCAATCATTTTTTGTTTTGTTTCTCCAACTTGCTTCTTTTCCATTGCACTTGGCTTTTAATGTGGATTTCTGCCTCTAGGGTACAAAGGGCTCTGACCCATGCTTCTTAAGCTGGGAGCTAGGGGCCTGGTTGTTGACTTTGTGCGCTGTGACCTCTGGGTATCTAGACTCAGGCCAAGGACAGGACTTTTGGTGTAGCAGCAAGCATCCCAGCATCCTCAGGGTGGCTGCCAACACAGGTTCTTAGGTCTGCTTTGCTAAAGGAAAGCAACTCAAAATTGGTTAATAAGCTTACTTTAATCAGTCAAATATGTATTGTTTACCTAGTTCAGGGGAAAAAGGTCAGCACCCCGAACTTCAGAGTATACAGACAGAATTATCAAGACAGAGAAACAGATCAAGTAGAAAGGTTTCCAAACTGTCCAACCATTACATCCATACCGAATCAACATCTGGGTTTTTCAAAGCTGGGGGGCTCTCAACAACGACTTCCCAGAGTCTCATCTGATTAAATCACAGAACACTTCTCAAAGTAAGCCCCAAAGCAAAGCCTCACATCAGGGATTATATACCCTTCTCCTGGGTCAGAGGATGTAACCACCCTCTTGACCCACTGCCCAATCACACAGCATCAAGGTGTGGGCATTCCTGAAAACCAAGCCTCCTTCCACAGGCTCCATGTGACCACATTTAGCCTATTAGGAGGCGGAGTATATTTTCAAATCAAGGAAGGTTCTCAGAGTCTCTTAAGCCTATCAAAGGGCCTAGGGGCAGGGAAGATCTTTAAATTTGAATTTCCATTACAACCCTGAGGCTCACAGAGTAAGGTGTGGGGAAGGGGTGGTCAGGCCACTTTAGGTTCCCTCCTCCGTCCCCTGGGGAGCCACACCTCCTGCCCTTCACTTCAGGCTGGGCACGTCATACCCTTCCTCTAGAACTCCCAAGCCTGTTGCTGGTTCCAGTATTTCAGGATTTTACACTGGGGAAGTAACCTCTGGGTTTTCAGGCCAGAGTGGGGGATTAGAGAAGTTAGGGTTTAGTCCACCATCTTGGCTCCTAGAAGTTCAGGCAGGTGACTTTAAAGCATCCAGGCTGTGGGTTGATAGCCCCAGGTGAACCCTGGGCTTGTCTCTTACCCAGCACTGACAGATCCTCCATCCTGTGGTGAGAGGACTGTGAATCACTCCTGAGGTGAATGAATCTGCTTGTGGAAGAGGGAGAGTAAGGAGGAGAGGGGATCACTCTGCCTCCCCTGGGGTCTGGTCTCAGGTATGCACTGGTGCAACCCCCATGCACTCTGTGCTCCATGCTCCCTCTGCCCAGTCCTACGTGTGCACTTTCTTGGACTGGGAATCTGCCACTCTCCTTTTTGCAATGGATTTTTTCACTCTAAAATTATTCAGATTCACTTTTTAGAGGTTATGGACAGGATTCACAGAGGAGTTCAGGTGGGTTCCTGCTTTCACTCCACCATCTTGGCTCAGCCCCTGAATTAATTTCTTTTAAGTATTTACTGATTTGATCTCCTTGTTGTCCAAGGGACTCTCAAAAGTCTTTTCCTGCACCATAACTTGAAAGCATCAGTTCTGCAGTGTTCAACTTTCTTCATAGCCCAAGTCTCACAACCACACATTTCTACAAGAAAAACCACACCTTTGACTATGTGGACCTTTGTTAACAAGGTAGTGTCTCTACTTTTTAGCATGTTGTCCAGATTTGCCATAACTTTCCTTCCAAGGAACAAATGTCATTTAAGTTCATGGCTGCAGTAGCCATCTGCAGTGATCGTTGAGTCCAAGAATATGAAATATAACATTGCTTTCATTTTTTCTCCTATTTGACAGAAAGTGATGGGACCATTTGCCAAGAGCTTAGTTTTTTGTTTTATGTTGCACTTCAAACTTGCTTATATAATCTTCTCTTCTACCCTCATCAAGAGACTTCTTAATTTCTCTCCACCTTTTACCATCAGACTGATATCATGTGCATATCTGAGATTATTGATAGTTCTCCTGACAACCTTAATTCTGGCTTTTGATTCATTCAGCCTAGCATTTCACATGAGCTACTCTTCATCTAAGTTATCTTAATAAGGTGACACTATATAATCTTGTTGTACCCTTTTTGCAATCACAAATCAATAAGTTACTCCATGTTCAGTTCTAACCATTATTTCTTGGTTTGTGTATAGATTCCTCAGGAGACAAGTAAGATGATCTGGTACTCCCATCTCTTTGAGGATTTGCCACATTTTGTTGTTATCCATATAGTCAAGGCTTTAGTGTAGTCAACAAAGTAGAAGCAAATGCTTGTTTGCTTTTTTCTATAACTCCCTTACTTTGTCCAAAATCTAGCAAAGGTAGACAATTTGGTCTCAAGTTCCTCTGCCTCTTCAAAAACCAATCTGTGCTTCTGGTCATTGTCAGCTCACATGTTGCTAAAACCTAGTCTACAGAATCTTAAGCCTAACCTTGCTGGCATGTGGAATGAGTGCAATTGTTCAGTAATTTCAACATTCTCTGGCATTGTCCTTCTTTAGGATTGGGACGTAAATTGATCTTTCCCAATCCAGCTTTTCAATTTTGCTGGCATATTGAGTGCAGTACTCTAACAGCATCAACTTTTATTATTTTAAATATCTCAGCCAGAATTATGTCACCTCCACTAACTTTCTTGTTAACAATACTTTCTAAGGCACAAATACCTTCATTTTCCAAGACATCTGGCTCTAGATTGTTAACCACACCATCATGGTTATTGGTGATGTCAAGATCTTTTTTGAATAGTCCTTCTACATGTTCTTGCCACCTCTTCTTAATTACTTCTACTTCTGTTGAGTCTCTACCACACTTGTCTTTTATCATGTCCATTTTTGTACAAAATATTCCTTTGATATCTCTAATTTTCTTGAGGAGGTCTCTTCTCTTTCCCCATTCTATAGTTTTATTTCTTTGCATTGCTCACTTTAAAAAGCAAATATCTTCATTTAATTTAATAATTTTTGGTGAAAGCAAAAGAGGATTTTGTAATGTTATTAGGATAAATGAAAATATTTTTAAAATATTTTTATTTCATTTTCTTCTCATCCTTATGAAATTTTTGTGTATGTTTTACAAGGTATATAATGTTGATACAGTAGTATGTTTATAATTTATTTGTATATAATTTACATAGAAAAACATACTCAAAACACTTTTACTGGTAGCATTGCACAGCCAAAAATGTTTTGAGACTGCTGCTTTAGTTGCTAAATTAAATTCAATAAAATATTATCATGCCAATGGAATTAGGAATATAAATAATTCACAAGTCATTTTAATTTTATTTTGGAATGTGTTGTTTTATTTCTACTTGAATATAGATATCCAGTGTTCTGGAACTCACTAGCCAAGTAGTGAATACAAATTGATTTATGAAGAGTTGAGAAACCATCCTGTCAATAGGCTATCATTTAATTTTTTGAATTCTGGACTATCTGTCCAAAGTTGCTGGAAATTTTTATGAATTTTTTTTACTGAGAAATGTTTCCCATATCTATTGTGTCAAAATATCTTTAAGAAGATAAAAATTAATGTTGCCCAGGTCTCCAATCCTCAGGCTTCTTCTTTATGCATTTATGTGTTGGGGCCAGGGGATGAGCAGAGGGAATTTTTCTCCCTGAAGTTTGAGAGAGTGAAGTAACTTCTCAAAGATAACTGATAATGATTCTTGACAGATGAAACTGCTACCAAAAGAAAAAAAAGTCTAGAAATAACCAGAGAGTCCCCTGGGATCAGGTTGGTCCCTAATAATTTGCTCCTTCTCTTCGAATGTAACTTGGATTGGCAAAGAAGTGTTTAACAAAAATTTCTTGGATGGATTCATTTGAACATAGAATTTCAACTACAGGACAAACAACTGAGATCTCTGACACAATCTTTAAGGATTTTCTTTCTCTTATAGGTTTGGAAATCCATACTCCTTAGTGTAGAGGAAGAACTGGATTAATTTATAAACCCATATTTCAGTGTTTGAGATTAGTGTCTTAATATCTGCTAAATAAGGTAGTACTGTGAAATAATATATTTGATAGTTTCTGTGGTTGACAGACATGTGTAATGTTAGAACTTCAGCTGCATTTTAGAATTCTGAACTAAAAGGTGTATGAAGAAAGGTGAGAAATAACATAACAATTAGTAATTTTTAAATTATTCCTTCATTTAGAGTTCCTTGGATACACCAGTGGATTTTCCTTGTTTTGCATGATTTTCTTTCTCATAGTGGTAAGTTTTGGTTGAAAGAGTTGTATTGAATTTTCCATGTAGTTCCATTTAACAACCATTCTTGCTTTACAAAATATAATCTACCAAATTTCTTGTTTTGTGTAATTAAAGATCATCCAAAAGAAATTTGAGTTGAGTTGCTCCGTGTCATACACAAAAACACTTTCTAATGAAACTGAGGAAATGTGTACAGCAAGATACATTGTACTCAACTTTGAGGTATGTTTTTATTTATTGTTTTTGGAGGGGGGAGGGCAGGGCAATTGGGGTTAAGTGGCTTGCCCAAGGTCACATGGCTAGTAAGTGTGTTAAGTGTCTGAGTCCAGATTTGAACTCAGGCCCTCCTTACTCCAGGGCCAGTGTTCTATTCATTGCACCACCTAGCTACCCTAAGGTATGTTTTTAAATATAACATTTATTTTGTATTAATTATTATTAACATTATTATACAACTCTTTGTAAAATTGTGTGGAGGTATGGGCAGTTTCCTTTTCCTCTCTTTCTGTCAAGTGCCTAGGTTGATGGAGAAAGGTTACTGGAAAGATTCAGTGTATAGTGGTGAGCATAATTGAAAGATTTATACTTAAATCCAAATGATGACATTGATGGATGGGCAAATTGCTTGATATCTCTGAAGCTATTTCATCATCTAAAAAATGCAAATAACAATATTTGAATTACCAACTTCACAGAGCTATTGTAAAGAAAGTATTGTGCAAACTTTGAGTACCATCTAACAATGTGATTATTACTAAAGGTTTTTCAATCTAAAAACTACAAACTCAATTATCTCAGAGTGAGAATTGAATGAGTAGGTGTGGCACTCAGATGGTGCTCAGTGAAATCATCAGAGTTAACACAGATGAAGTATTTGGTGTTGTGTGGTTAGGACCCTGAGCAGCAACATTTTGAAGATAAATCCCATGAGAATAATGACAGATGATCAGCTTCTGTGTTGTGCCATTGTTTTGTTTTTAAAAAAAAATATTGTCTTTTGTTTCTATTTATATCTCTCCCTCATCCCCTACCCAGTGCTTCTTAATCCAAATCTAGCCATCCCTTGCAATAAAGAATAAAAAAAGAGAAAAGGCAGTTCAGTAAATGTAATCAACAAATCACCCTAGTCAAACATATATGCCATGTCCAACAGCCATTAAAATTGTACAATTTTTTTCTTCTTTCCTCTCTCTTTCATTTCTTTCCTTTTGTGTTGTTTTCATTCATGTTGTAATTATTTTGTTTACTGCTTTTTGGGTCCTCAAGCATTAATTCATGTAAGACTTCATGTACATTTCTGAATCAAGTCTTCACATTTTTATTCTTATGTGTGCCCCTTTTTTCCTAAGCCCTCAGAGCTGGTGTCCCTACAGTCTTGTTTTAAATTATCCATTATTTGGGTTCTATTTATCATTCAAATTATGACTATTTATGGTGTCTGAATTTCATCAACCAATCAGCAATCCAGTATGAAACTCAGTTTAAATAATTTTTTCATTGAATTGATTTGTTACTTCTATGAATTGGCCAAATTTAAAAATTGTTTTGGTGGTATATAGACACAACTTTAATTTTCTCTTTTGCAACCAGAAAGTGGGTTCCAAACTTAATTCTTAAAAATAACTTTTGTTGAATGATGAATGTCCTTTCTTTTTGTTTTCAGATAGAGAGGTAGACTGAGAAATCTTGTGGTTTTATTCAGTGAAATGTGATGTGGTCAAAAATTAAAACAAGATAATAGGAAAACAACTATAAGACATACAAGGAATTAAAGAATGTCATAATTTCTTGAAATGTTTTATTCTAAAAGTTTCCTTTAGTTAGTACATATTTTTTATGTTGACTTTATTGTTAAAAATAGTGCAAGGTAAAATTTGCATATGCATTTGTATACACATAAACAGCAATTACCTTGCACTATTTTAACATCAAAGTATATATGAAAAATACTTCATGATAGATTAACTTTCTTGAAAGAGATACTGCTGTTAGGCAGATCAAGTACTTCCTAATAGTAACTTAAGAGCCTTGGAAAGGTTGAAAGAGAAAACGAGAACTCCAGAAAGTCAGAGCTAAATATTTTGTGTGGAAAGAAAATGACTTTTCCTAACGCATCAACTTCTTTTCTCTCAGAGTGTTTATGCTTTACCCACTATTGCATTTGCATATGTGTGCCATCAAGCAATCCTGCCAATTTACAGAGATCTTAAAAAGTAAGACAGCAATTTAATTTTTATGACTAAATAGTTTGCCTATGCAATGCAATTTCTTTTCAGTGCTACTTCCCCTTACTACTGTCTCAATGAAATGTAAAATGAGAGTAATAAAAAAATCTGTAGGATCCATGAGTTAAGGCTATGGAAAAAAATTGAGGTGTGTAGGTCATAGGATTTCATTGTTGTTTTTGTTTTAATTATATTGATTTTGGAGCATCGAGCTCCTTGTATTGCTAGATCTCAAGGTGTTCCAATAGACACTGAGTGGTTGTTGTCAAGGATATTATTTTAAACATTCATCTAGTAGTTAAGGAGATACATTAAATAGCCTCTAAGGTCCCTTTCAATACCAAGGGACTGTGATTCTATAAGTTATTCATGTTTATTTCATAAGACTGCAGGGATAATTATTAAACTTAATGTGTGAATATGCTAATATAATTAGAGCTCTTTGCCAGTACTTTACCAACCAAACAATGAACATAAGGCATAAAAGTAGAAAAAATAATATTACCAACCATGAACTGTATAACAGCTATGCTACTATAACCAGTTGCCCTTCTGTTTCAGAATTAATAGTTTTCATGTAGTCTTTTTCTAGCTTGATATATAAGAGTACCTATGTATTATAGTGTTGTGGCAGCAATACTATGTATAAATCTTTTTTCTTCATTATAAGTTCTCAAGAAAGTGAAAAAAAGTTGCAATAAATTTGGCAGCAAATTTATTCTGGTGTTTGTCAATGAAATTTTTCTTTCAACTTTTGAAATACATATGGGACAACCCTACTTTTTTCTGCAATTTAAATTCAAATGTGCCTTTGAAGTTAAAAAAAAATAAGCTAAAAATTTCAATTTCTTCTTTCTTCAACATGGGCTTTGATTTTGGCACATCCTTTGCAATTGTCCTCCAAATGTTTGTGACTTACCAACTTGCCAAGTTTGACATTCTTTCAAAAGACAGAAATAGGTATTAGGGCAGTCTAGTCAATTTTAGGGCACATACCAACAACAGAGTCATATTTTCACTAGAAACTGTCCTGAATCATTAATTTCACTTTAAAGCTTTCTAAGCATTGTTGTGGATGCTGTCTGGAATCCCAGGAATATCTTTTTTACAAGACTCCTCAAAAAAAAAAAGGAGCACTCTTTTGGGAATTATAGAAGAGTATTTTACTTGTATTATGCCAGTTTTTTTTTAAACACATAGGTGATAATGGAAAAAATTACTATAAAATATGAATATTAAAACATTATTTTTCAGATCCCCAAATAAAGTCCTTTTTAAAAAGGTGCAAGTTGACATAGGAGATTGCTGGTATGGGCTCTTTCCTCTCACAATAGCCACACTGCACATTTTAAAATATCTAATCAATATAGATATCCTATGGCAAGTCAGATATCAGTTTTTACATTTACCTGAATTAACTAAGTGATTCTATTATTTTTAATTAATTTAAATAATTAAAAAATTAAATTAAATATTATTCTACACTTTTAATACCATTGAACAAATACCATATGCATCCTTTTAATGCTTAAAATTTTTTTAACAGTCGTTCATTGGAAAAAATGAAGATTGTAACTAATATCTCCCTTTTGAGCATGTGTGTTCTATATCTCATGACTGCATTTTTTGGCTACCTTACATTCTATGGTAAGCAAATAATATTTTTTAACATTTAGATATGTATATTACTTATGTACTTAAGTAAATACATTTATTTTATTTAAATTATATAAATTTTATGTATTAAATTAAGTAAGAAATAGTAAACAAAAGAATCAGTGCCATTTAAGTCAAAGAAAGCAGTTAAATGTTACATGATTGTGAGTTTTCTTCTTCTTAAATAAAAGAGGTTACAATTTTTATATGTGCATTAAGCTAAATACTTATATGATCTACTACTTTTTCTTAGGAATTTCCATAGGCACAAACTGGGTTTCTAATAGATATCTTTGCTCAGAAAACTTGCTAATAGATTGAAAAATATAAAGGAACACTCCCCTAATTGATACTTTTAAATTAGAACAAACTACCTTAATAGAAAAGGAATGCTCATACATGTTGAAAGCTAGAAAGACAAGTGACAATACTGAAGATACCATTCATCAATTAAAAATAAAATTCCTAATTGTTCAGGAAGTTAAAACATCACAGTAGTTTGAAGGAGGAAATGGGAAGTTAAAAAATGTTCTTTGAAAAGGAAAATAAGGTATTTTCAATTTATTGGCTCCATTGAACTTGGTCCCCACTTGTCTTCTTTTCTCACTACTCTAACTATTCAGACAATCATTAGAGCTTTCTGTTCTTTGATTTATTTAGTGCAGAAGATTACTCATTTTTCATTAGGTCAAAGAGATTATAATTTTTCAGTAAAAACTTGGATATATATCTCAGTCTTATAGAATAAAGTGGACAGGAAGCAGGCCTGCATGGACTACTCAATAGTCTGAATTTTAAGAATGTTTTAAGAAAAATGCTTTTAAACATATTATAGTTTTATATTAAACATATATAAACATATATTTAATTTATATATTAAATTATATATAAATTTATATATTAAACATATATAAACATAATATTATATTATATTATTTTAAGCACATGGTATAAGAAGATTGATTGGTGGGGGGACTAGGTGGCACAGTGAATAGAACACCGGCCCTGGAGTCAGGAGGACCTGAGTTCAAATCTGGCCTCAGACACTTAACACAAAACTAGCTGTGTGACTTTGGGCAAGTCACTTTACCCCAATTTCCCTGACCTCCCCTCTCCAAAAAGCAAAAAAAAAAATAGAATGGGATCACAATTTGGGGCAGCAAGGTGGCACAGTGAGTAGAGCACCAGCCCTGGAGTCAGGAGGACCTGAGTTCAAATCCGGCCTCAGACACTTAACACAAAAACTAGTCATGTGACCTTGGGCAAGTCACTTAACCCCAACTGTCCTCCAAAAAGCAAAAAAAAAAAAAAAGATTGATTGGCAATTAACACATTTGTTTTATTTTATTGTGGTCTTACTTCAAAATTGCTTGTAAAGTTTGGTATGAGAGCTTATAAAATTGTTTAAATATTTCTTCCTGTTTACATGATTAGTTTGCTTAATACATCTTTCTTCACTTTATCAAAAAAGCAAACCATTCAGGAATTTCCAAGTGATGATTAATTCTGAACACAAGTCAATATAATTAAAGCTTTACTATAAACTCAATTCATTTCACAAAAGAAATTTGATTAAAAAAAACTTATTTAGTATTTTATTGTTCACTTGTTACATGCAAAAACAATTTTTAACATTCATTTTTAAAACTTTGAGTTCCAAATTCTCTCCTTTCCTCCCTCCCACCCCCTGCCCCTTATTGAGAAGGCAAATAACTTGATATAGGTTATAAATGTGTAAGCATGCAAAACATTTCCATATTAGTCATGCTGTGAAAGAAAACATAGACCAAAAAAAAAACCCCCTAAAAAAAATAAAGTAAAAAAGTATGTTTCAAACTGTATTGAGACACCATCAGTTCTTTCTCTGGGGATGGATAGCATTTTTCATCATCACTTTTTCAGAGTTGTCTTGAATCATTGTATTGCTGAGAATAACAAAATCATTCATCCTCCAGTATTGCTGTTACTTTGTAAATAGTACATTTCACTTTGCTCCAGCTCATGTAAGTCTTTCCAGGTTTTTTTTTTTTAGAGAATCCTGCACATTATTTCTTTTAGCACAATAAATTCCATCATAATCATATATGATACCTTTTGATCATTTATCAATTGGGGAATGGCTCTTATTTTTACAAATTTGACTCAGTTCTCTGTATGTTTAAGAACTGAGGTCTTTATCAAAGAAATTTACTTCAATTTTTTCACAGTAACTATTGCTAACTGTATTTCCCTGTATCCTATTCCTCCCCTCCCCATTTATTCTATTCTCTTCCCTTTCACCCTGTCCCTCTTCAGAAGCATTTTCTTCTAACTACCCTTCCCAAAAATCTGCTCTCTCTTCTATCACCCTCTCTTGTCTTATCCCCTTCACCTTCTACTTTCCTGTAGGATAGATTTCTGTCCTCAATTGAGTGTTCATGTGATTCCTTCTTTGAGCCAATTCCAATGAGAATAAGGTTCACTCCTGCCCTCTTACTTACATTGTAAAAGCTTTTTCTTGACTCTTTTATGTGAGATCATTTATCACATTCTACCTCTTCCTTTCTCTGCCTCCCTTGCCCTTTAATTGTGCTTTTGTAAATATCATCCCTTCATATTCAATGCATACCTGTGCCCTCTGTCTATATATACTCCTTCTAACTGCCCTAATAATGAGAAAGTTCTTATGAGTTACAAGTATCACCTTCCCCTGTAGAATATAAACAGTTTAAACTTGTTGAGTCCCTCATGATTTCCCTTTCCTGTTTACCTTTTTATACTTCTTTTGAGTCTAATCAAATTTTCTATTCAGCTCTGGTCTTTTCCTCAAGAATCCTTGGAAGTCCTCTATCTCACTGAATGTTTTTTTTTTCCCCTAAAGGATTATACTCAGTTTTGCTGGGGAGATGATTCTTGGTTGTAATCCTAACTCCTTTGTTTTCTAGAATATTACATTCGAAGTCCTCCAATCCTTTATAGTGGAAGCTGCTAAATCTTGTGACACCCCAATTGTTGCTCCACCATACTTAAATTGTTTCTTTCTGGCTGCCTGCAATATTTTCTCCTTGACTTGGGAGCTCACAGATTTGGCTATAATATTTCTGGGAGTTTTCATTTTGGGATCTCTTTCAGGAGGTGATCAGTGGATTCATTCCATTTCTATTTAACCTCTGGTTCTAGGGCAGTTTTCCTTGATAATTTGAAAGATGATATCTAGAATCTTTTTTTGATCATGGATTTCATCATCTTTCCTGGATTTATTTTCCATGTCTGTTGTTTTTCCAATGAGATATTTCACATTGTGTTCTACTTTTTCATTCTTTTGGTTTTGTTTTTTTTGTTTCTTGATTTCTCATAAAGTCATTAGCTTCCATTTGCTCCATTCTAATTTTTAAGGAATTATTTTCTTCACTGAGCTTTAGAACCTCCTTTCCCATTTGGTTAATTCTACTTTTTAAGGAGGTTTTACTCTTCAGTGAATTTTTGTGCTGCTTTTCACATTTGTCCTATTCTGCTTTTCAAGGCATTCTTCTCCTCTTTGACTTCTTGTACCTCTTTTACCTTTTGATCTAGTCTTTTGTTAAGGTCTTTTCTTCAGTACTTTTTTGTGTCTCCTTTACCAAGCTATTGATTCTTATTTCATATTTTTCTTGTGTCACTCTCATTTCTCTTCCCAAATTTTCATCTACCCCCCTTGATTTCCAAAATCCTTTTTAAGCTCTTCCATGACCAATTGGAAGACCAAATTATGTTTTTCTTGGAGGCTTTGGCTGTAGGAACTTTGACTTTGTTGTCTTCTTCTGAGTGTGTGTTTTGATCTTCCTTGTTACTATAGTAATATTTTCGGTCAGAAGTTTTTTTTTTTTCTGTTGTTTGTTCATTTTCCCAGGCTATTAGTTTACTTTTAACTCTTTGTTAAAGTAGGCATCTGTTTCCAGGGTGGAGGGCACTCTGTCCTAAGTTTTAGTTATTTTCTGCAGCTGTTTTCAGAAGTACTTCTAGGGACTTGTAAGTTTTTAGTTCTTCCAAGGTTGTCTGATATAAGGAGAGGTGCGTTTACCACTGTTCTGTACTGTGCACTGGTCTATGAGTGACCACAAGTACTCTCTTTTGCCCTGGAACTGTGAAGATGGTCTCTGCTGCATTGTAGCAGTAGGTGGTAGTGCTCCTCCTCACCCCGGGACTGCAACCTGGATCCAAGTATGGGAAGCAACAGAGTCCTGTCATAGTGCTAGCAAAGAGACCCCTGTAATCTCCTTCTGACCAGTTGTTCCACCCCCTTACCATCTGTGAACTGAGAAAACTGGAAGTAGCTGCTGCAGATCCAGTCACTCCCAAGGCCTACTCCTGGTTGGCTGGGTCTGTACTGGCTCAGCTTTGGTTGGACTCTGCTCTACTCTCACCCAGGTTTGACAGACTTTTTCATGATTATCTAAGTTGTCTTTGGCTGGAAAATTATTTTACTCCATCCTTTTACAGGTTTTGCTGCTCCAGAAATTGTTTTATGGCATTATTCAAAGGTGTTTGGAGATGTTTTGGGGAGAGCTCTGGCAAGTCACTTCCTTTTCTCTGTCATCTTGGCTCCACTCCCACAAAAGGAATGTGTTAACAAGAAATGTTGAACAATAAGAACTTGGACAGCAAGTATAAAATTTTGCTTATGTGACTAGCAGCCACAGAGACAAAAAAAAAAATTTCTCTTCATAAACATAGTAAATAAGATTTCTCTAATCCCATCAGTGACCATAATTAGCAACAGTATTATCTGGCTGAATTTTTCCTTCCAGAACAAACATAAAAAAGGAACAAATCTGTAAGTTTATAGGAGAGAAATATAGAAGAGAGGACAACTATTTTTCTGAGAGTCACCAAGTTCCCTTTGATCCCTTAATAATGGAAGTGGGTTGCAAGTAATGTTAGAAATATTAAACCATGGTCTCAAACTCTCTAGGGACAGCTGGACAGCCAGAGAGGAAAGAAAACAATGAAAAAAGAAAACACTGATTTTGTATTTTGTATTTTATTTCATTCTGTAATTGATCCTATTCTGTAACTTTATTCTGTTTTTATATAGCAATCTAATCCCTTTATTCTGTCTCTGAGTAAAGAAGCTCATGACTTCAAAGTTAAGTTCTCTTCTCTTGTTAGATGCAAGGGTTAAAGTTTTCCCACAATCACTTTTAATTAAAGAAAATCTCAAAAATTCCAGGGTAACTGTTATCTCAACACTACCTGCTAATCACTTTGTGCCAAGGAAGTGTGTTATCCTCCATAATTTCATCTTCTGCGAATCTCTGACATCTGTGTATTATCTTTGAGGGACTACAAGCTGACCCAGTCCCATCTTTGCCTAATTAAAAATAATCTTATCTCAGTCCCAGGAGCCAGTAAGTCTGGTGCACTATCAATAGCTTCAGAAAGCATCTGGGTCCCATAAGTCAATAAAGTATTCCTCTAAGACAGAGAGGGGTGATCTTGTCTTTATATATATTTTTGCCTGTTTTCTTTAATGTAACCAATCTTGTCATTCTTGTCTCATTAATGCTGCCATACCTGTAACTAATTATATTATTTCCTTTCCTATCCTGCTCTATTCTTTGTTCTATGGTTATAAAAAGGAGTTGCACCTCCATCTTGGAGTTTTTTGACCTAGACCTAAACTGAGGTACACATTGAGCAGTTAGATGGTACAGTGTAGAATGCTGGCCCTGGAGTCAGAAAGACTAATCTTCTTGAATTCAAATGTAGCCTCAGACACTCATTAACTGTGTGCCCCTAGGCAAATAACTTCACCCTCTTTGCCTCGGTTCCTCAACTCTGAAATAGGGGTACACTGGAGAAGGAAATGGCAAACCACTCCAGTATCTTTTCTAAGAAAACCCCATGGACAAAAGGAAATACTAGCTTTAAAACATCAGTTTATTGTTTTTCAGTAGAACTTTTGCTTATAATCCCAGTTCATATATTCCCACCTCTATGTGATTTCTTTCAGTGATTGCTTTAAATGGAACAAAATTTCTAAATAGCTTTTAAAATCTTATTTGGTTAAGCAATGGAGTCTCTTTCATTGAGAATTAGTCTCCATAGATTTAAAAATTGTCTTCTAAATTCAAATTGTTTGATTCCCTGCCCTGTTGTTTGCTTCTGAATCACTAGTTATTCAGGAAAAGTTGTAAAGTGATGTGAATGACTTGTCTCTTTTCAAAAATATTTATCTCTCTTTTTTTTCCTTTTTAGGTGAGGTACAACCAAGTCTACTTCATACATACTCATCTGAAAGTATTATCATTGTAATAGTACGATTGTCAGTAATGACGTCAATCACCTTCACAGTTCCTGTATTATTTCTCACAGTAAGTTAATGTCAGATACAATCTGAGAAAAACAGAGGTATTGCCTTTCCATCGATATTTGGGAAATTACCACAGAGAAAGCCACATTGGGTAAGGTTCCCAGGCTATTAAAACTATAACAGAGAAGGGTTTCCAAGGGTGTTTCTGTCTATTTGGGAAAACAAAAATGGCGGTTTATCCTATAAGAGATGACAGTTCTCATATTCTGTCTATCCCTATTTAATAGTAACTGTTTATTACATAAAGTAATTGGAGCCAAGGTCACAAATAAGAAGACAAAATGGAAAGAATAAAAGAAATATTAGTTTTAAATTTAATATTCAGGGAAAATAAATATCTATTTACCCCATACCAAACCCCTCCACAAACATTTATAAACAAAGATGCCTTTAGTCTTAATCCAGTCTCAAATCACTAAATTATAGAGACACACACACACACACACACACACACACACACAATTATATATATAATTAATAGGAGCAGAGCCAAGCCATTGGAATAGCTAGAAAAAGTATAACACAATCATAAAAAGTATAACACAAAACACAACTCCACAAAGATGTAGAAAACATGCCAGACTAAGTTCTAACCAAGAAATCAAAGAAAAAAATCATTATATTTTTCTAGCCCAGGTTGGCACAAGGAGACAGATAAAAAGGGCTGCAGACACTGAGGACAGAGGACTAACCAGGATCACATTAGGGCAAGAAGAGTTTCCAAATCAACCTGAAGGCATCCATCTTTGTCTGAGATGAAGGAATGGGTGGCATTTGGGAAGCTGGTTGATCGCTACCCATTTTAGTTATTTATGCAGTGCAGATTAGAGAAGGGTTATACCTCTAGGGGTGGAGTTCCAAGAACAGGATTCATTGTAGACTTTAGATTGAGTACTGAGAAAAAAAGGAAGTTCAAAAACAAGCAACAGTTGTATAACTCTAATCCCAGAAGTGGAGAGAGGTCTCAGTTCCAGCTGCCAATCAAGTCTGAAGCCTTAAAGGGAATAATCAGGAGAGGAATCACAAAAGCCTTTTGTTCTGCAACTCAGAACAGCATAATTTTTCAGTTGGCTGATACACTTATTCCAACAATAGTCTAATGGAAATCCAATGAGAGACAAGCTCACAGTCATGCTCCTCAGACCCAAAACTAGATCAGAAACTTACAGAGCTCCAACCATGAGGGTACTAATCATATTATGCCCTATATTAGACTACTTTGGGAAGACTGAAACCTTATAAGTCCCCAGCCTGAGCTGTCCCTGAGATACTACGATAATATAACACTTAATAGTTTAAGAAAGCATCCAAGAGGACAAAAACTTAGCCTAGACATTCCCTCCAGAACTGTGTTCAGGTGTGGAGAACCTGCAGCATCAGGGGCCATATGTGACCCTCTAGGTCCTCAAGTGTGACCCTCAGATTGAATTCAGACTTCACAGAAGTGATCACATGTGTCCTCAAGGCCACAGGTTCCCCACCTCTAGTTTCCCATCTGTTGTTGGTGGATATAAGGCAACAACATCCCTTCCTTAGTAAAATCCAGAGCACAAACCAGGGAAGAACTGATCACATCTCTTTTTAGATCATACCATATTGGAAGCAATGAAAAGTTATAGACACCCAGAGCAAATGTTGAAAAGAGCAGCAAGAAGTATCTTAACTTTGAAACAATGTCCCCTTCAACCTGGGAGCAGAATCCAACTTGAACATAAAGATAAAAGTCAAGAAATAGATAGGGGAAATTAGCAAACAAAAACAAAAAAGAACCTGACCATAACAATTTTTTAAGGATGACAGTGATGATCAAGGCACAAATCCAGAAGAAAGCAACTGTATCAAAGAAGATATATGCAAAGCCTCAAAGAAAAATCTAAATTGGATACACTCCCAACAAAAACTCCTAAAAGAGCTCAAAATGGGTTTTAAAAATCAAATAAGAGTAGTAGAGGAAAAATTTGGGAAAGAAATTAGACTGATTTGAGAAAATTATGGAAAGAGAGTTAACAGCTTGGTAAAAAAAAAAAATACTAGGGAAAAAAATCACCGTTAAAAAAAAACAAATTGACCAAATGGTAAAAGACATACAAAAATTCACTTAAGAAAACAATTCCTTAAGAAGTATAAGTGGCCAAATGGTAAAACCTCAGTGAAGAAATATTTCCTTAAAAATTAGAATCAGGCAAGTGGAAGCTAATGACTCCATGAGACATCAAAAAACAGTAAAACAAAGTCAAAAGAAGGAAAAAAGGAAGAAAATGTTAACTATCTCATGACAAAATCAACTTATCTGGAAAATAGACCAAAGAGAGACAATATCTAGAGGTCTACCATATAAAACTTTTCTAAAATTCTATTCATCTATTTGACTTTTTAAATTTATTTTATGTGCTAGGGAAGGTGTACTAGCTATGCCAGATTTTAATCTGTATTTAAAGCAACAGTCATCAAAACTACTTGGTACTGGCTGAGGAATAGAGTAGTGGATCAATGGAATAGATTGGGTACATGAGACTCAGCAGTCAATGATTATAATAATCTACTGTTTGATAAACCCAAAGATCCCAGTTTTTTGGATAAGAGCTCACTATTTGACAAAAACTGCTGGGAAAACTGGAATATAGTATGGCAGAAACTGGGCATAGTCCATTATCTAACACCATATACCAAAATCAAGTCTAAATGGGTACATGATATGGATATAAAAGCTGATACTGTAAGCAATCTGGGAAAGCAAGGAATAGTTTACCTGTCAGATTTGTGGAGAGGGGAAGACATTATGACCAAACAAGAATTAGAGAGCATTATAAAATGCAAAATAGATAATTTTGATTACATTAAATTGAAAAGCTTCTTTACAAACAAAAACAATGTATCCAAGATTAAGAAGGAAGTGGAAAACTGGGAAAGAATTTTTATAACCAATGTCTCTGATAAAGGCCTCATTTCTAAAATATATAGAGAACTGAGCCAAATCTAAAAGAATACGAGTCATTCCCCAATTGATAAATGGTCAAAGGATATGAACAGGCAGTTTTCAGAGGAATAAATTAAAGATATCCATAAGCATATGAAAAAATGGTCTAAATAACTATTGATTAGAGAAATGCAAATCAAAACAACTCTGAGGTACCATATCTCACTGGTCAGATTAGCTAAGATAACAAAAAAGGAAAATGACAAATGCTGGAGAGGATGTGGAAAAACTGGAACACTAATGCATTACTGGTGGAGTTGTGAACTGATTCAACCATTCTGGAGAGTAATCTGGAACTCTTCCCAAAGGGCTATAAATAATTGTATAACCTTTGACCCAGCAATACCACTTCTAGGGTTGTATCCCAAAGAGATCAAAGAAGTGAGGAAGACCCATACATACAAAAATATTTATAGCAGCTCTTTTTGTGGTGGCAAAGAATTGGAAATTAAGGGGATTCCCATCAATTGGGGAATGCCTGAGCAAGTTGTGGTATATGAATGTAATGAAATACTATTATGCTATAAGAAATGAGGAGCAGATGGACTTCATATTTACCTGGAGAGGTTTATATGAACTGATGCTGAGTGAGAAGAGTAGAACCAGGAGAAATTTGTACACAATTACAGACACAACATATGTGTGATGACCAAATTTGATATACTGGACTCTTCTCAGCACTGCAGGGTTATAAGTCAACTCCAAAAGATTCATGATGGAGAGAGATGTCTACATTCAGAGAAAGAACTAGAAAGAACAGAGTTTGAATGCTGAAGCAAACTACCTGCTATCTTTCTTTTTCTTGTTTGGTTTTGTTTCCTCTTCCCCATTGTTCATTCCATCTGTTACAATCCTTCTTTATAACCTGACTAATGTCTAATGTAAGAGCATTTGCAGATCCTATACTTGATTGCATGCTACCATGGGGGGGGGGGAGGGAGAGCAGGGGAGAAAATTTGAAACAAGAAATTGTGGAACTGAATCTTGCAAACTAAAGGTAAACAAACAAATTAATAAAGACCAAAAAAAATCAAGATTCAAAGCAAATGGGGACATAAGACTGGTGAGCTTTTCTGGCAGAGAGCCAGAAAAAAAATCTATAGCATGAGACAATACCTGTGATGACATACTTAGGGAGAAGTGCAGATGAAGAAACTATAGCCAAACAAAATATAAAGGCATTGAACCCCTAAATAGAAGTGAAAAGTAAAATAATATCTATATAATTGTAAAAAGTTGATGATGATAAATTTTCTCTTTCAAAAGTTTGAATATGTCTGGATCAAGGGTGAGGAACCTGCAGCCTTGAGGTCACACATGTGAACTTGTAGGTCCTTGGGTATGACCTTTTGACTCAGTCCAAGTTTTATAGAACAAATCCTTTTATTAAGGGGATTTGTTCTGTAAAGTTTGGCGTTGCACTTGAGGACCTAGGGGACCATATGTGGCCTCAAGGACACAGGTTCCCTACCCTTGGTCTAGATCTAATCATGTGGAAATAGGAAAAACAAGGAAATTGTGACTTAGAATTGTTGGAGGGTGGAGTTATCTGTTCTAGCTAATAGAATATATTTGGTTACCTGCTGTTTCATATTAAATTATATGTAGCGTGGGGCACAGTGACTGGATCTGTGATTTAACTCCTGAATGTGGACATTTTCTATACCAATATAGGTTGGCATCCTCTCTGAAACTTGTAGTCTTAAAGAGTTGACAAGAGCACTGAAAAGTTAAGGGAATTACCCGTGGTTGCTTAGAGTCAGGATATGTCATAGGCATGCCTTAAACTGAGATATTCCTTGATATATTGCTCCTCTATATTCACTTGATGGTCACACAAACCTGCTTATTATTCTAAACACAAGATGTCCCATCTTGCCTCTCTTCCTTGAACTGACTAAGCCTCATGCCTGGAATGCTCTCCTTCTTCACATCTACCTCTTTAAAACTCTTGGATTCCTTTGAAAGTCAACTCAAACATTATCTTTTCAAGTTCCCCTTCTGCCCAAATTACTAGTGATTTTCTCCCTTTCTGTCTATGTGCATGTTATATGCACCCATTTATATACATTTTAACTCTCTTATTAGATTGTAAGTTCCCTGAGGACAGGGACTGGTTTTAATTTGTTTTCCTTTTTATTCCAAATACTTGTCACAGACTTTTTTTTAAATAGTGGTTTATTGATTTTTTTATTTGCTCACTCATGCAACCCCTTCCAAACCCAATAGTGCTCAGGCAACAAATAACCCACAACAATCACAGGAATTCAATAAAATGCTCATTTTGAGTTTGTTTATTTTCCTATAGCCACTCTCCCTTTGAGTACACAAAGAAAGGCAAATAAGGAAAAAAATCTACTTAATATTTAATTCATACCATCTAGCCCAGTCATACAATTAAAATTAGGAACTCTGGTGGAATTCTGGACCCAGGATTCCCTTCATAGGCACAGGAATTTGGGATCCAGTGACCATGAGTAAAGATAAAAGCACCCATACCTCCTACTCTTCTCAGTCTTATTAATCTTGTCATTGGCAATTATCCTTAGCCTCTTTTCATAGTAGCTACAACATCACTCATGGATCAAGTTGAATGAATCCAATGGTTGCCTTGGTAAGGAAAGTTCTATCTTTGCCATGATGACCTGGTGACTCTTATTGACTGTAATCATCAGACTTATTGCACCCCTTTGCTTTTGGTCATGTCACTTCTTATGACAAATTTCCTTTTAACTCCCTTTTCCTTCAATCAAACTCCTAAGATTTTTGATAATTGGGAAGAAAGTTAAAATATAAATTCTTCTTTAAATCCCGGCCTCTTTTATTTTACTTATGCTATTTTTTCTCTCTAGAATTCCCTTCCCTCCCAATTCTGCTTGTGCAAACCATATATATCATTGGTCATATACCCCTACCTTCTTCAGTCTTCTTTGGTTTCCATAGCCAGAAATCATATTTCCCTTCTCTGAACTGTCAGACCTGTGCTTGCACCTTTTGATTAGCACTTTAAAATAATTTCCTATATTATAGTTCTTTCTCTACTTCTCTTATCACCTCTATGCAATTGCAAACTCATAATTTCATAACTCAAAAGGTCTTTAAAGGTCATATAGTCCAGCCCATGACTTAAAATATATTTTAAACCACCTCATAGATAGCCATGCATCCTTTGCTCTAATTATAGAACTAAACCTTCTCCTTCTTAGTTTTTATTTTTTTCTTTTTCTTTTTTTCCTTTTTTTTAGAGGGGGGGGAAGGTAGGGCAATTGGGGTTAAGTGACTTGTCGAAGGTCACACTGCTAGTTTTTGTGTTAAGTGTCTGAGGCCAGATTTGAACTCAGGTCCTCCTGACTCCAGGGCCAGTGCTCTATTCACTGGACCACCTAGCCACCCCCAAACCCTCTCCTTCTTTAGCTAAAAATATCTCTCCTACTTTTTTTCCCCACAATGTTTTTTCTTAATGGTAGTCAAGAAATATAATTCGTCATTCCCCTCCCAACCTTCAAAGAGCCTTGTCTAAAAAAAAAAAAAACATTCTTTTTTTGTTTCCAGTTTTTTAGTTTAACTAAATGGAAACTTATATCAGTCATCAACTTTACAAGATTACTTCATAATTGCTACAATTTTTATACAGTATATTTTAATCACTTATAAATGTATTCCAAAGATTTTTTCTCTGTATCACAAATGATAAAATTATTACACTTTCCATGAAAAAAAAAATTTATCTTATGGTTTTAGATTTATCTATCTCTGATAGGGGAAGGTTGAGGTCCCCTATTCGTATGGTTCTATTGTTTTTTTCCTCCTGTGATTCATTTAATTTTTCCTTTAATAATTTGGTGTGTATATGTTTAGTATTGTTATTACTTACCTATGTTTCTTTTTAGCAAGACATAGTTTCCCTCATTATCTCTTTTAATTAGGTGTATTTTTACTTTTGCTTTGTCTGAGATCATGATTACTATGCTTACCTTTTTTACTTCAGCTGATGCATAATGGATTCTGCTCTGCCCCTTATTTTAATTCTGTATGTGTCTCTCTGTTTTCAAGTATTTCTTATAAACTACATATTGTTGAATTCTTGTTTCTAATACATTCTCCTCTCTGCTTCCATTTTATGAATGAGTTCATAGCATTCACTTTCACAGTTATGATTACTAATTGTGCATTTCCCTCCATCTTGTTTTCTTCTGTTTATCTTTCTCTTTTTATCCTTTCCCTTCTCTCAAGTCTGTTTTGATTCTGATCACTGCCTTCTGTTATCTACCCTCCTTTTTAGCAATCTCTTCCCCTCTCTTCCCTTATTCCCTTCCCTTCCCTTCCTACCTCCCTGCTGGGTGAGATAGGTTTCTATTATGAATTGAGTATTTATATATGTATTTTCCCTCTCTGAACCAATTTAAATGCAAATGAGGTTTGACTGTTGCCCTCCACAACTGTAATGGCAAGCAAAGGAGTATTTAGCACCTTGGTCAGCTCTTCAAGAGTCTTTGAGCCTCACCTGTGACTATATCAAGTCTTTGTTAGAAACAAAACCTGTGAGGTACACAGTGGGAGGAACTTGCCAAAGAAAAGAACAGGAAGGACATAAGAGGTGGGTGGAATAGGGAGGAGCTGATGATATATAAAAGTTTGGGACTTAGCAGAACTGGGAGGAAGCATAGCTGTGGCACCCACACTTTGCCTGCCTGTGCTGATGTTACTTTGTCAGACATGTTTGCTGATAGAAGATATTGCTGCTGTTATAGAAGCCCTGGGACTTTATTGCTGGTTCTGAAGCCCTGAAAGAGGACTTTCTTGTTGTCTGTTTGCAGAAGTCCTGGAGGATGTTTTTCAGAGGTCCTGGAACTCTACTGATGATTTGTGCTGATTTCTCAGACCCTGTTTGTGGATCTGTGTTGATTTCACAGGCAGAAAGTGAATTGATGATGGTGCCAGCAATGTGTATGAATGTTGTTGTGGCTCTGTTAAGCTTTGTCTTCCCAGAAACAGAAACTGTGAAGGGTTTGAGGTGGTTTGGTTACCGTGGACTTCAATACGGAATAAGAACTGGATGAGGAACTGGACAAGGAGCTGGACCTGGAGCTAAAAGCTGCCTACCTGTGAATCCAATTGATGGCTAGGTGAATTCAGGCAAGAGCTGAATGGCATGGAAGAGGAACCATGGAGTTTGGGAGTCAGCCTCTAGTCAAGATAAAAGGACCTTTCCTTGGGTACTTGGTGGTGACTGACAACATCATGATTCACTGTGACCTGTGGGTAGGAGGACTTTTTACTTTGTACCCCTTAAGGATGATTGAGTTAAGGGCTCACTGAATGATATCTTTTGCTTAAAACTATGTGGCCACTTTAGTAACGTTATATCACCGTGGATGTTGAATTTTGGTTTATGTGAATGTTTTGCTTTAGTTTATTGCTGAATAAATAGAGAGTTCACTATACTATGTGATCAGAACCTTAAAACTATTCACAGCAGCAGTCCTCAGAAAAGCTGTTCGTGCTTGGCTTTACAACAACCCTATTTTCATCTCCACTGTAAAAACTCTTCCTTGTGCACCTTTTTTATGTGAGATAATTTGTCTCTCCTTTCCTCCTTCTCTGAGGGCATCCTCTTTCTCATCTATCAATTTTTTTATATCATCCAAACATAATCTACTCATTCCTGAATCTCCTTTATATGCAAAATCTTCTTAATTTTCTTAGTAATAGTAAAGTTCTTAGAAGATACAAGTTTCATCTTCCCTAAATAAAGGTAAAGTTTAACCATTTGAGTCCCTTATGATTTGTCTTTCATGTTTATCTTTTTATGCTTCTCTTGAATCTTTTCAAAGTCAAATTTCTATATATCTCTGGTCTTTTCATCATTAAATATCCATTTTCCCTGGAAGAATTAACTCAGTTTTGCTGGGTAGATTATTCTTGGTTGTAATCCCAACTCCTTTGTCTTCTAGAACATCAGGTTCGAAGCCCCCATTTCTTTGATGTGGTAGCTGCTAAATCTTGTGTAAGCCTGACTATGGTACCACAATGTTGGAAATTTTTATTTTCCTTGCTACCTGAAGTATTTTCTCTTTGACCTGGGAACTCCGAAATTTGGCTATAATATTCCTGGGGGTTTTCATTTGGGGATATCTTTCAAGAGATGATCAGCAGATTATTTGATTTTTTTTACACTCTTAGTTTGAAGATATCAGGACAGTGTTCTTTAACAATTTCTTGAAATATGATGTCTAGCATCTTTCTTTGATCATGGCTTTCAGTTGATCCAAAAATTCTTAAATTCTCTCTCCTTGTTCTGTTTTCTAGGTCAGGTGTTTTCCAATAAGATAGTTGACATTTTCTTCTAGTTTTTTGTCCTTTTGGCTTTGTTTGATTCTTTCTGGGTGTCTCACAGACACAACTTCTAATTTCCCAATTCTAACTTTACTTCTATGAACTTTTGAATCTTTTTTCCACTTAACCAATTCTGCTTTTTAGAGAAATCTCATCTTGAGTGTTCACTCATATTTGAGTTCATATTTGAACTTCTTTTTCTATTTGACCAGTTCTGTTTTTAAGGTGTTATTTTCTTCAGTATTTTTGTGCCCCCTTTATCTATCTGTTTATTATTTTACATAATTTTATTCCTTTGCTTTCATTTCTTCACCCATATTTTCCTCCACTACTCTTATTTCCTTTTGAAAATCAAAAATTTTAAGCCCTTTATGGAATTTGTATCGAATTCACATTTTTGGAGGCTTTCCTTGTAGCTGTTTTGACTTCATTGTCTTCTGAGTTTGTATCTTAATTTTCCCTGTCCCTACAGTACCTTTTTACAGTCAGATTCCTGTTGTTTGTACATTCTTCCAGCCTATTTCTTGACTTAGGACTTTATGTTAAAGTTTAGCTCTATTCTCTGCTAGTTTGGGGAAGTTGAAAGTTTTTGGTGCTTCCAAGGTCTAAGTGGATTTTACATTCCTCCTACTCTAGGGAGAGATGTGGTCCTGGTCTTCTGGCCTGCACTCTGGTTCTTAATCATGAAGGGTCCCTATTCCCTCAGGATTGCAATCAATACTACTACTCCAGGACCCTCCTCCCTTGGGACTGGCAATGATACTGTTCTTCAGGTCTCTGGTCTTAAGGCGCTTCTACTACTTCTTGACCAAAAGTGTTCATCCCTACCCTTGAGTTGTGACTCAGAAGTAGGCAATGGAGTTGCTAAGTAGTTGCTCTTTGGGGTTTCTGCTCCATCTTGACAGAACATGCTCTTCTCTCCACCCTTTAATGTTGACCCAGAAGTGGATATAGGCATTGGAATTGCCAAACAGCATCTGGTGTATGTCCAGGGGACAGAATGCCTTATCATCTCTGCATAATTGCCAGGTATCCTTACCATCTCTAGGTTGAGAACACCTGAATCTGCTGTTGCTTCTGTTTCCACCACTAGTCCCACCACTGTTGTTTCATCCACTTGGGCTCTAGGTCAGCCTCCTGTTCCATGTTACAGATCTTTCTTTCTAACCTCCTATATTGTCTTAGACTGGAATAATGTTTCGCTTTGACCTTTTGTTGACTCTGCCACTCCAGAAATCAATTTGAGGTGTTAATTTAAAGTTGTTTGGAGGGTAATGTAGGGATAGTTCAACTCAACTGATTACATTCTCTACTTTACCATCTTGGCTCCATTCCTAGAAATTCCTTTAAAAATTATATATATTTGGGAAATATTTAATGAAATAAATGAAAATAATTCTAAAAAACAACAATATTGTAAAGATAAACAACCTTGAAAGACTTAGGGACTCTGATCAATGGAATAGCCAACTATAATTCCAGAGGACTCACAGTGAAACGTACTGCCCAACTCCAAATAGAGAGGTGACAGACTCAGAGTGTAGAATGAGACAGTATTTTTTTTTTGGAGATCACCAATGTGGGGTAGAGTCAAGATGGCATAGTAGAAACAGGACTTTTGCATGGCTCTGGCTTCATGTAAAAAATGACTCTAGACAAACTTTGGAGCTACAGAACCCACAAAATGACAGATAGAAGCTAACCTCCCGCTGAAGACAGCCCACCAGGCCGGCAAGAAGGGGTCAGTGCAGCGCTCTGGGAGCCCAGCTCAGCCCCACGTGAGCCCAAGGTTTTAGCCTAAGGGTGGCTACAACCAAATGCCGGCTGGAGGGACTTCAGATCACCAGCAGCTGTGGTGGTTTCCAGAATTATCAACCCATAGATGCCAAAGACAAAGTGAGAGGTCAGTGTAGACTTTGCAGGAACTGGGAGTTCATGAGTGCCATTTAGCCTTTGCCCACAGGGCAAGAAGCAGCTAAAGCTCCATGGCCATGCAGCTGCTGTCATGTGGCAGAATCAGCTCCTGGCCTGGAGATTGCAGGGGGACCAAGCAACCAGTCTGAGGGGTAATTTTTCTTGCTCTAACCTGCTTGGATCTGGATTCCTGTCTAGGGTGGAGGTCCTGGGGTGAGTGACCAGCACCCAACTAATAGCTCTAGCAGCTGTGAAAACCCCAGTGATTTGGGATAAAGCTCCCCTTTCTGGTAGCAGAGTTCTATTGTGGCAAAAGGCTCAAAAGTCAAATAATTGAGTGGCAACATGAGCAAGGAAAGGAAACAAAGCAAACAGAGCAATCCAACATTAGACTCCTATTTTGGGGACAAAAAGGATCAAAGCATGGAACAGGAGGAAGACAGCAAAGTCAGAACTCCTGCACCAAAAGCTTCCAAGAAAAATATGAGCTGGTTACAGGCCATAGAGGAGCTTAAAAAGGATTTTGAAAACAAAATAAGACAAGTGGAGGAAAAATTTGGAAGAGAAATGAGAACGATGCAAGAAAATTATGAAATGGAGATCACCAATGCAATACTTTGCTCTTGGCTATACATGTTTGTTATCAGTCTTCTGTTATTCTTGTTTTTTTTCCCAATAATGAGGAAAGGAGAAGGAGATAGAAATGGAGAAAAAGCAGAATTTCATTGATTAAAAAATTTAAGAAACAAATAATAAAAACTTTTTAAAGGCATATATGGAGGGACTATCTTTTTTATATTTGTATCCCCATCACTTATTTAAAATGATTAGTAAGTTCTTAATAATGCTTGTATATTTGTTAACTTTATAAATAGTAAAATTGTAACAACTTGGAAAAGATAACAACTAACTTTTTACTTATACATAACTCAAGAAATTTTTAATTCATAGTTTATTAGGTATCCTTTGTTCTAGTATTGATACAATTGATACTGAAATTGGGGTATCAAAAGCAGTTTATTGAGATGTTCAAAGAAATTGAACACCCTTGGCCAGGAATGAACTCCACTCTTCTTTAGGAAGGAGGAGTCTTGAATTCAGAAGCAAGAAAAGCTTTATACCATTAATACAGGGGGGGTCCTTCCCTTCAGAGGACAGATTGGTCCATTCTCTTCAGGGGTACAATCTTCCCCATACTCCCATTACATATTTCTTCTAAACATGATCCCCTCCCTTCATCATACATTTTCATGCATTCTATGTTCTATTAATGAGGCACTAATTCTATGCAGAGTGTGTTTATTAAGCATGTGCTATAGCAATTTTAGGCTACTGGGTCATTGACCTCTACTGGTTTAACCTGGATCTGTCCTTATCCTAGTCTGAAGATCTCTCAAGGCCTTTGCCTTCTGATTGGTCAGATCCACCTGTTGTTTGCTAACTCCTTTTATCAGTAGTTTTATTTCAGTAATTTTTAGCAGTTCTGTGGAAACTTAAGTCTTTGCTGTCTCTCACAATCTCTCCTCTTGTTTTTAATAGGGATTGAGTTTCCACACTTCTTTCAATTCGCTCTTCAAACCTTTTTAACATTAGTTCACACTCCTCATCTGTGGGGGAATCTCCCATCATCCTCTCCACTATAAACTTAACACTTCTTTCCCCTGTTTCATGAATCTGTCCCAGTCTTTGTATTGAATCTTGTGCTATTCTGGTAATCAGCTGGATCATAGAAGGAAGGCAAACAGGCAAAAGTATCATCCTGATAATTGCAACAAGTAGGAACCACAGCAATTGCTTCTACCAAGAGCTCCCAAAGCATGATAACCAAGAATTTAATTTCCTAATATTCTGTGCTATACCCTTTACCACCTTTCCATAATCATCAATTTTCAGAAAGCAGTTTGATAAATTTAACTTGCTACCACCTTCTTCTTCCAGCAAATAGTCTATCACTAACTGATGCTGAATGACTGCCTCTCTTGTTTGAGTGGCCTGATCAGCTAATAAGTCTAAAGCTCTGGAAGTTTTATTGGTAATAGTCTCTATTACTGTCTGAAGCCTTATGAACCTGTTTACTCTGTAAATGAGAGGCGTGTAACCCTAACTCCCATCTCCCCTTTAGGTATGATCAACACATTGACAAATTACAAGGGGGAAGTCCCCTTTATGAGTATAGATACAGAGACCCAAAAGAAAATAATAACCAACATTTGTCCCTTCAAGATCCCAAAGTCTTTTCTCATACAACTGTCTGGGAGGGAAGACACTCTGACAGAAGTCTTCTGGCCTTAGGGTGTTTGTTCCAGTTTGTTCCACAACTTCTCAACCTCTTTGTCTTCTGCCTTCTTTTGTCCACTCTCCTACAAAAGTGACCTTGGAACAATTTAAAATTCCCACTCCTAAACCTCATTCTTTTATTATTCTTTCAAAATCAAAACTGGAAACTTGGCCAATTGTTATGTTCTAGAAATTCACATTAGAATACAGTTTCTTATACTTTACATTAATCCATTATTCATTCCTCCACCAGGAGGATGAGATTTCACAAAGGAATTTACATTAAGTAATCACTTTTTCTTGCCTTTTTTTTTTAGGGCAATTGGGGTTAAATAACTTGCCCATGGTTACATGGCAAGTTTTTTTGTGTTAAGTGTCTGAGGCTGGATCTGAACTCAGGTCTTCCTGACTCCAGGGCTGGCGCTTTACTGACTGCGCCACCTAGCCACCCCTATTTAATCACTTTTTCAAACAATAAAATAATTCTAACTTCCAATCATGTTATACCTTTTAAAGCATTTACAAATCATTCTTCTTTTAACATTAACTAATTATAACAAAACAGAGACAAGTATGATATTAACTAAGTAACAGTATAATATCCTCACAAACCCTTGACCTAGTTATCCCCATACTGTTACAAAGAACTCAAGGACCCTGAATCCAACAGGAATACCTATACTAACAACAAATTCCAAATTTAAATAAATAGTTGTTGCTATATGGGCTAAAATCCTAAGCCTAATAGCACAATCTTGTAGTAACCTAAGATGTTCCAGAATCAATTAGATTCAGTACTATGCTTACAAAACTTTTGATTATGGAAATTTGCCATTAAGAGAGCAGGGACATAACTAAAACAAGGGAATAACACCTTCCCATCTTAATGTCAACTCCAGGCAGAAGATGTGTCAAAATACAAACTGCATCAAGCCAGACCTCTACCAGGTGTCAATGAGGAAATTAAATCAGGAGACTCTCACCTCAGCACATGCAGAAAAGTTGTTTCCTAAACCTCCCCATGACATCACCCTCTGCAGTTCATAGATGCATTCTTGTTGCCTCACTGGTTTTCATGAACCAGTGGTTCAGATAGCCTTTCTTAATATCCACACCTGGAGTTAGACTCAGGAAAACAGTCATCTAACAGTCCCATAAAATCTTAAATAGCAAGCTCCAATAATCAGCTTCAAATATGACTATAACCCCATGTTGGTTAAGGAACATCTTTAAAGTGGACCTTAAATAAGATGAATTCATTTCTACACTCATTCCTGTTCATCAAAATCAAATCTCCCATTGAGATCATAAGTTATTGCTCTAATAGATTTGCATCTGCTTCCCAAGCCTCTCTTTCTTCCTTTGACCATGCTTGATCTGAACTCACACCAAAATTCTTTTCCCCAAATTGAAAAAGTAAATCCCAACTTCAGTCCATGGGATAATGATTCAACATTACATTTATATCCTTATTTCTTTTCCTTATAAAATTTCATTGAGATTAACATCTGTCTTCTTAAAATACTTCCTCACTCTCTCCCCACATACTTAAAACATCTAAAACTGGACACACAAAGGTGTCCAGAGCAACTATCTAGAGAAAGGAGCAGTTTAGATAACCCTCATTTGTACTCAAACTTTCTTATCTGCCTTCATATTCCTAACCAAACCTTTATTTGTCTTCCCAAACCTCTGATCCCATTACTAACATAACTGCTCTGTACTGGAATCCCAGTATAAACAATACAAAGATATTAGTGGCTAACCTCACAAGCTGATGGATTTATGTCTCTAGTCATTCCCATAACATTCAGAAAGAATGTTCTTATCCAATTATTTGATTGACAACAGCAAGATTTCATACACTTGCATTATGACAAACATTCCATTGATCACCAAATTCTGCCATCAAGATGAAAAGTGGGACCCGATTGGATAAAGCATCCACATGAAGTATCACATTCTCCTTATAGCCAGACTCAGGAACAGTCAAGTGGAACTCATTCCCTTCCAAAAGGTCAAGTGCAGATCTTTACTTATTAACAATACAGAACCACACACTCACTGAGTCATTTGTGGCATTTCTCTCAGATATTGATTTGATGCAGACAACCATACCTAAATTCAAATTTAAAACAAAATTAGTTATGGTCCCAAGAACTTTTTACCTTAAACATAAATTTTCACTAATTACAATTTAGAGTTAGATATAGTTATTTTTACTCTCATTGAATTGCAATAAGCAATAAAGATTTACCAGGACTCACATACACAAGGGATTCCATTTAACATCTTTCCTTTTTCAAATTTAAACTTGTCCTGGTGTAAAAGCCAATCTATTGTACATGAACTTGAAACTCCTCAGAAAGCCAAGTTCATTGCTTAGGAACTTCATAATCAAAACAAGTTCCTTTCCTGGGCTGATGACTGTGTAATGGGAATCTGAATTTAAGATCTTCCCTGTCCCTAGGCCTGTATCAGCAATGCCATATTCACAATGCCTATGGAGATTACAGATATGCTGATATAATTATCCATCACAAAATACATCATGCTTGCCATATGGGGGAATAAACTAGAAAATTTATTAAGATACCAAAAGATTGAGTCCCAAAACCAGAAAGTGAAAGCCATCAGAGTAGTTATGACATTGGCACAGGTAGATAAAGTAGAAAGCACCCACATTTTCAAGCCTTTAAAACAGAACAGGCTACCTCAGGCAAAGGTCCTCCTCTCCCCACTCACAGCAACCACCCAGCGTCCGGGAAGCGCGCTCCCAGCAGCTCCAGCCCCTGGCAGTCCTCAGCAGGAGTCCTTAGCAGAAATTCTGGCTAACTCAAAAAGGGCTTTGCGCTGCCGCTGCCTCTGCTGCTGCTGCTGCCGTCGCCACCACCGCCAGCCACCGCAGGAACTCTAGTTTGGCTTCCACTTCCTCTTGCTCCTCCTCTTCCTGCTACGTCAGCAAGTCCAATGGGGCATGGAAGATCTTTAAATCCCATAACCCTTACAAGGCCCTTTGATAGGCTTAAGTGCACCTGGAGCACGTGGTGGCAAGCTTGTTTTTCAGGAGATACTTTTTGTTTGGGCAGTGGGTTGAGAGGGTGGTTACATTGTCTGAGCCAGGAGAAGGCTATATAAACCCTGATGGGATGCTGTGCTTTGGGGCTCACTTTGAGAAGTGCTGTATGTTTTGACCAAATGAGACTCTGGGCAACCGTTGAGAGCCCCCTGGCTTTGAAAAACCAGATGTTGATGTTTCCCTCTCTGGTAACTGTGACTAGGTATGGATGTATGTAGTGGTTGGACAGTTGAAGGCCTGTCTGCTTGATCTGTTTGTTTCTCTGTCTTCTTGTAACTTCTGCTTATAACCTCTGTACACTCTGAAGTTCAGGGTGCCAACTTTTTCCCCTGAACTAGGTAAACAATATATGTTTGATTGATTAAAGCAAGATTGTTAATCCATTCTGAGTTGCTTTCCTTTAGAAAAGCAGATCTGAGAACCTGTGTTGGCAGCTACTCTGGGGATGCTGGGGTGCTTGCTGCTATACCTTACTTACATAGATAGCTTCCAGGAGCCTCGGTAAGTTTATAAAATAAGGAGAATCGACATGGACCACAGGAAGGGGCTGATCCTAATATCCCTTCCTGAGATGCCCATACATACAGGAGGACTGTTCTGCATTAGCAGAATTAATCAGGATAATGTTTTACACCTAACCCCTCCTTTCCATACACATTAACGATCTTAGGTTTTAGCATTAAAACAGTAACCCATAGTTTAATCAAATCACTCTAATTATAACACAATTAACTTCAGCATTTCCAGGTCATATAAAAAAACATTGATCTAACGGCAGGCTGCTCTCTACCTGCAGTCCCTCCCTTTGCTTCCTTTTCCCCCAGGACTGAGGAAGAGAGAGTGGGGAAGGGAATGATGAGATTGCTTCTCCCATCCTGGGTCATAAAACTTTCCTTGTCTTTCTTTCTTTGTTTCTTCCTTCCTTCCTTCCT
>NW_027185867.1:2168368-2238279 GCF_028583685.1 Petaurus breviceps papuanus | reverse complement strand
TTCTTCTTCTTCTTCTTCTTCTTCTTCTTCTTCTTCTTCTTCTTCTTCTTCTTCTTCTTCTTCTTTTTTGCTTTTTGGAGGGCAATTAGATTTAAGTAACTTGCCCAAGGTCACACAGCTAGGTTTTTTGTTTGTGTGCATTAAGTGTCTGAGGCCAGATCTGAACTCAGATCCTCCTGACACCAGGGCCAGCACTTTACTCATTGCACCACCTAGCTGCCCCTTCCTTGTCTTTCTTAGTCTATGCCTCCTATCCTATTCTCAGCCTTCCCCATAAAATTTCTGAAACTACTCAACTATTCTGAAATCTCTGTATAAGCATCGCTTCCCAAATACCAGGGTCCCATTTAGCCATTTCATCTGCTAATCTTCATAAGAGTATTTCCCTTTCTCAGAAACAGTTTACAATGTATCCTGATATTATTAACTACCACACAATTAAATTACAATACTCCAAAATATTATGACACACGGTCAGAATACCCTATTCATCATTTTTGTGTTCCTTTGACAGTATGATTCTTAATTTAACAACATTTAGAGTGATAAGAGAAACTGCTTCTCTTATAACACAGATAATACAACTGTTTACTAGTAATAGTATCACAAGCAATTTTCATGTAAACCAAAACCAATTAATTACCAATCTAGTGACCTTAATTTAGTCAGATGTGTTTGCAAATTGTTTTACACAGAAAATCATTCATCTCATAACCATTGGCATAAACTTCATATCTAAGGAAAATTCCACATAATATTAACAAACAGGAAGCAATTATTTTTAGCTTAAAGAGTTAACATTCATATAGCATTTGCTTTATGCCAAGTATTGTACAAAGCCCATAAAATTCCCTGGGAGGTGGATTCCACCACCATCCCCTTACTGAACAGTAAGCTAAGGTAACTAAAACTTTTTTGGTGCCACACAGCTAATCAACCTCTTAATGCCAAATAACAACATGTACTTTTAGTTATGTAACTATAAATTTCTAAGTTCCAATATCCTTGCCCTCTAAAAGGAAATACTATCCACAAATTTATAGACTCTCCCAAAAGAGACACCCAGCTGTATATTCCTGGCTCTGAACAGCACCCTAAGGAATTCAGATCAAAGGGGGCCTTAATAGCAACTATGTACAAGCTTTGCTTTCCAGCCTCCAATCTTGATGTTCTTGTTAACATCCCCGAACCCTTTGAAGTGGGATGGGGAAAGGGAGTGGCTAAGGAGCGAATGGTCTTGAAGGCACATCTTAATCCCTTCCAAACTCCTCTTATCTTCCAGATTGTCTTTTTTGCTTCTACCTCTACTCAAACTATCACCAGATACTTCAAATAAAGATTCTCCTGCTCACTTTCCCTGTACCAAAGAAATTTGAGGTTAAGTTAAATGTGTGACAACATACTAAAGGAGTTGAATTTCTCTCTCATCCTCCTGTGGAGAGCTTCTTATAATGATAATGCACTTTAAACAGCACACTGAAACCCCCAAATAGTTCCATTATCAGACCAAAGACCCCTTTAATTTTGCATGTCCAAACACACTGTTGAGATCAGATACACTGATTTTAAAGCAAACCTAAAATACAGATTTTTTTAACTTTGAGGTTCTAATCAACCCTAATTCAAAGACTCCACTTTCCTTTCTAATCTGCCTACTGGAGATCCTTTGTTCTGCTAATTAACCCCACCTCTGACCTGTGGATGAATTTTACAAAGCCAGTCAGCCATAAAAACCTCCTAAAAGTTTTCTTTTCTTAGTTGCATTTCAAGTTTCCCACCACAAACACAAAACACTTCATATACAAACACAGACACAGACCAGACACTTGACACTTAATAGCATTACAGAATGCACTCCAATTTAGAATCCAAATTTACCAATCATTCCCCTAGTCCTGGGAGCATCCTCCCAATTTTCCAGCATCCCTCCCAGAGGAGTTGGGAGGTATGTCTTCCTGGGGATTTCTCCCTTTCCTAGGCCTAGAACCCATTCCTCCCTCATCTGCAAGTCCACTAGGGCTGAGCCCCTTTGCTCAGATGGGTCCTGCAAACCTGGTGAGAGGGCAAACCTGACTGCCAAGGCTTCTGCCAGGAAGGAACTAACCCATTTCCCCTATCTTCAAGTCCACTAGGGCTGAGCCCCTACACTCAGACTCCTGCCAGACAGTTCCTATAAGCCTGGGGCAAACCTGTCCACCAAGGCTTCCATCAGGAGGGAAATTCCTGATCAACAAAGGGCAGTTTTCTTACCTTTCCCTAGTATACCAATTTGCATGATCTGCTGGCTGATTTCTCAATTCCTCTGGACTCCTTATTTGCAGGCAGATGTCATGAATGAGTTTGGGTCGGGGCAGTTTTAACCTACTGAGAGCATTGAAAGCAACGAGAGTTAAAACTTCCTGTGGTATCTTTTCTTATACCATCTAAGGTTTGAGAGTTGAGGCCCCATGTTGGGTAAGACTTATTAGAAACACAATTGATACTGAAATTTAGATATCAAAAGCAGTTTATTGAGAAGTTCAGAGGAATTGAACTCCTCTGGCCAAAAGTGGACTCCACCCTTCTTTATGAAGGAGGAGTTCTGAATTCAGGAGCAAGAAAAGCTTTATACCATTAGTCCAGTGCAGGTCCCTCCCTTCAGAGGACCATTTGGTCCATTCTCTTCAGGGGTACAATCTTCTCCATACTCCCATTACATATTTCCCCTAAACATGATCTCCTCCCTTCATCATGCATTATCATGCATTCCATGTTATATTAATGAGCCACTAATTCTATGCAAGGTGTGTCACATGATATGCATGAGGTTTATTAAGCATATGCTATAGCAATTTTAGGCTACTGGGTCATTGACCTCTACTGGTTTAACCTGGATCAGTCCTTATCCTAGTCTGAAGATCTCTCAAGGCCTTTGTCTGCCTTCTGATTGGTCAGGTCCACCTGCTGTCTTCTACTTCCCTTTACTAGTAGTTTTACTTCAGTAACTTTTAGCAGTTCTGTGGAAACTTAACTCTTTGCTGTCTCTCACATAGTAGAGACTACTTGTTATATGGCTCTGAAATCTGTTGAAATTATTTTTATGGTTGTTATCACTATTATTTCACAGACAGAAAAACTAGGCTATGACCTTCAAAATAATGGAAAGATCTTGAAAATAAATGTACATTTCCCACCTTCTTGGAGCATACATGAACATTAAAAACTTTAACTGTAAGGTTACCTTAAAAATATAACAACTAATATGAAATTTTTTACAACCTTCACAATTGATATGAAATAAGATTAGATTAAAATAAATAAACAGTTAATTGCTTGCTTTAAATCTAGAGGAGAAATTCTCTGTTGCACTCTTTCAGTGAATCTGTCCATCTGTCATCTGGCAATGATGTTGGTGAATATTTTTACCAAAAGAAGGCAAAGATAACATGTTCATTCATTTAGTGGTGATAAAAAAGATACAGGAAAATGAACATATTGAATGGCAGTCAGGACACAAAAGGATATTTTTGGCTATATTGATAGGTAGAATCCAATTAAGTGAAATTCAGTAGAGACATAAGTAAGGTTCCAGACTTAGATTCAAAAAATTAAATTCATAAGAATAAGATTATAATTAGATATATAGGTGTTTTAGTGTACTCCAAACTCAATGCAAGTCAGCAATTTTAAGGGCAGCCAAAAAAAAGTGAAAATGATTATAAGTTACAGAGCAATATGATTTCTAAAAAGAGAGGTAGTAGCTTTATTATATTCTTATCTAGTCAAACCAAATCTAAAGAATGATTTTCAGTTTTGAATACCACATTTAAGGAGGACAAGTCAGAATGGTATCTGGAAAAGTGAAATCTGTCCTATCAGGCAGGGTGGTAAGACTGGAGACTATGCTATATGAGGATCGGTTGAAGGACCTAAAGATATGTTACCTTGAGAATAGAAAACTTAGGGGAAACAGGATAGTTATTCTTCATGAATTTAAATGATTGTCATATGGAAAATGTATAAAAAGAGATAAATTTTGGCTCAGTGTCTATTAAAATTTCATAACAAGTAGAATTCAAATTGGAATGGACTACCTTTCTCTATCACTGTAGGTCATCAAGAAAAGGCCAAATGCCTAGCTGTACCATATCTAAAAGTGTATTCTAAAGCAGCAATCATCAAAACTTCCTGGTACTAAGAAAAAGAATGGTGGATCAGTGGAATAACTTAAGTATAAAAGACACAGTAATCAATGACTATAGTAATCTACTGTTTGGTAAACACAAAAAATCCAGTTTCTGGGGTAAGAACTTTCTATTTTAATGAAACACTGGAAAATAGTATGGCAGAAACTAGGCAAAGTCCAACATCTCACTCCATATGCCAAGATAAGGTCAAAATGGGTGCATGATTTAGACATAAACGGTGATACTATAAACAAATTTGGAGAGCAAGGAACAGTTTACCTCTCAGATCTATGGAGAAGGGAAGAATTTATGAACAAAAAACAGCCAGAGAGCATTTTGAAATGCAAAATTGGTAATGTTGATTACATTAAATTAAAAAGGTTTTACACAAACAAAACCAATGCACCCAAGATTAGAAGGGAATCAGAAAGCTGAGAAACAATTTTTACAGCCGGTATCTCTGATAAAGGCTTCATCTCTAAAATATAGAGAGAACTGAGTCAAATTTATAAGGATATAAATCATTCCCCAATTGATAAATGGCTGGAGGATATGAGCAAGCAGTTTTCAGATGAAGAAATTAAAATTATCTATAGTAATATGAAGTAAAATCAAATCATTTTTGATTAGAGAAATGCAAATTAAAACAACTCTAAGGTACCACATCATACCCATTAGATTGGCTAACATGACAAAACAGGAAAATGATAATGTGGCAGAATATTTGGGGGAAATGGAACACTAATACATTGTTGAAGTTATGAAGTGATCCAACTATTCTGGAGAGCAATTTGGAACTATGCCCAAAGGGCTATAAAACCATGTATAACTTTTGATTTAACAATACCACTACTAGATCTGTATCCCAAAGAAATCAGAAAAAAAGAAAAAAGTACCCACATGTATAAAAATATTTTTAACAACTCTTTTTGTGGTGACAAAGAATTGGAAATTGAAAGGATACTCATCAATTTGGAAATGGTTGAAGTTGGTTCCATCAAAAATGATAAGTAGGCAGACTTCAGAAAAACCTAGAGACTTGCACGAACTGATGCTGAGTGAGTAGAACCAGGAGAACATACATAGTAACAGCAACATTGTACAATGACCATCTTCATAGATAGCTCTTCTGAGCAATGCAATGATCTAAAACGATTCCAAGACTCATGTTGGAAAATGCTATCCACATTCAGAGAAAAAACTATGGAGTCTGAATGCAGATTGAAGCTTACTGCTTTTTATTTTTTCTTTCTTGTGGTTTTCCGCTTTTGCTCTGGTTCTTTCACAGCATGACTAATGTGGAAATATATTTAATATGATTGTACACATGTACATATAGCCTATATAAGATTGCATTCCATCTTGGGGAGAGGGGGAAAATTTAGAAATCAAAATCTTATAAAAGTGAATGTTGAAAACTAAAAATATTAATAAAAAAAGGGGAAAATAGAAAAGCTGAATGACCACTTATAAAAGATGCCATGAAGGAGAGACCTGTTCAGACATAGATGCATTTAGATGACTTCTGAGATCCCTCTCAACTCTGATATTTCATAATTCTGAGATTCCACAAATAGAAATATTTATGCACTGTAGAAAATATTTGAGTGTTTTATGCTGTCTACTCACAGAATTCTTTGTTTTCTTTTCCTACAGTCTCGTGAATCTCTGGCTGAATTACTTAGGAAATCACACTTCAATACTGGAGAACGTACTGTGATTGCTATGATACTCTTAAGTATTGAAGTCTTTATTGTAATCTTCATACCCACCATGAAAGACGTTTTTGGAGTCTTGGGTACAATATGACAATTTTATACTAATAGTTCAGTAACAACTTTTAAAAGAGTTTAAATTCCATAATAACAGAAACCTTTTTTTGTCACTTTATAGGGACAACAACTTCCACTACGTTGATCTTCATCATCCCTACAACTCTGTTTTTAAAAGTCACAAGCTCTGATAGTGAGAAAAAAAGTGAAAGACTTTGGGTATGTTTTATGGCTACCATTTGTGTGTGTGTGTGTGTGTGTGTGTGTGTGTGTGTGCGTGTGCGTGTTTTATTTTGTATATCATTAAAACTTACCAATTAGTTTGGAAAATATATAGTCACACTGCCAATATGTTATGTTACTATTGCCTTGATGGGATGCACAGCACTGATTAGTCAAGTAAATAGAACATTATTCTTCTCAGTTCCATCAGGAAATGTTTATCAAATTTAACTTACATTATAGGGAAATCATCTAGGTTAGTTACACCTCTTTATGTATCTATAGGGCAATGCCTAGCTCTAAACAAACTTTAGGACAAGCCATCTCCATGAGGATACCTCATACAGCCAAAAGAATATAAAGTTAGATTACTTAAATAAAATACATGAATTAGTTAAAACAATATTCCCATGCTAAATAGGTAAGATAACTATCAGTAAATGCATACTTTGATGCCTCATTGTGGCATGAAGATGACACTGGGTATTGGAAGGCTTAGATAGGAGAACACAAGTTCTGACAAGTAGGTGCTACCAATCTGGAAAGAATATAAATACAGAAAAGCAAAGGACTAAATTATTGTTGTCTAAGGACCAGCCTTACTAAATTCAGAAGTTTGGCCATTAAATAATATTTTTTCTAGCCATGGCAAACTGTCTATTAAGGTGCAAAGATATTATGATCTTCATTGATAGAAGAAATACCCACACTAATAAGACCATAGATCCTTAAAAATTTAAGGAAGCAGATTGACAAAAGTGTTTTTGTATAATGGACCTGGATTCAGAAACTTCTTTTCCATATTTTGGAAGCTTGTTTCCAAATCTGATTAAGTTCAAAGGCATCTTGAATTTCTTATAGTTGGAGACTAGACAGAAAGAAAAGCAGAAGTGCAATGGCTGATACAATGCATGCTTTCCAGAGCACCATTTTTGTTATGCAGAGAAAGGCTTCTCAGTTGTTTTTCCAACTAGTGTAAATGTAAACATGGTGACTACATGTGTTACCTGAGATGACAATTGTCCCAAAATTAGCACATAGGTAGCATCTTTGAATGAGTCTATACTGCTATTAAAATTAAATTGATGGTAGACATTTTCATGTGTATTTGAGAAACATCATCTGCACTCGATAAAATATGAAACCAATAGCTGGATCCCTAGCTGCTGCTACTTCTTCAGTCTTTCAGTCATGTCCGACTCTTTGTGGCCCCATGGATTATGGGGTTTTTCTTGGTCAAGGTACTAAAGTGGGTTTCCATTTCCTTTTCTAATGTGTCCCCATTTTACAGATGAGACAAATAATGGTGAAGTGACTTGCACAGAGTCACAGTCACAGAGTTAGTCAGTGTCCAAGCCCCAGTTAGAACTCAGAGTCGTCCTGACTCCAGGCCCAGTGCTCTATCCACTGTGCTGTCTAGATGCCCCAAGCTGCTAAGGACATACTAAAGATGACCAGTAGGAGTTATGCAAGAGTTCCAATAGAATTAATTCCTGATCTTCAACTACTAGTGACCTCCTTCCTCATCTCCCTTGTATTTATTTTGTTTATTCTATGTATGTTTAGCTATATAAATTTTGTCTGCTCTATAGAATGTGAGTTCCTTCAGAGTAGGAGTTATTTTATTTTTCATATATGTATCCCCAGTGCCTATCTAGCACAATGCCCACTACATTTATAAATGCTTATTGATTGATCAATTAATTTAGCATCAAACTGAGTGGAGATTAAATTTTAAAGTGGTGAAGGTGCATTATCTGTAAATCCTGTTTATCTCATAAAAACTGACTGCTTTGTATATCTTAATTTTATTCACCCTTCCTTCTTCCCTGACCAGAATTGCTCTTATTCTTTTCCAGTTTTTCATCTTAACAAGGAAAAAGCATGATCAGGGAACAGAGAAAGTATTATTACTTTATCAAAAATCTTTATTTTAGAAAAATATTACTTTGCCTAAAAAGATGTACTTTATTTTCCTCCCAGGCTTTTTCTTTCTTGGCATTAGGACTCATGTTCTCTGCTGTCAGCATTCCTTTGGTTGTCTATGATTGGGCAACTTCTTCAAGTACATCTGAAACAAACTGAGAACACTTTAGATTTGGAAAAATAATATATTCCTGTTTGCTGCTTATCCAGCTTGCCTTCAATCAAATCCTCTCCTTCACTGCTTTGTTTACCAGTTTACAAAGGGAAAAGAAAATTGTAAACAGTTAACAGTTAATGTATAACCAATTTGAAATACAGTTATATCCCTCTGTTGTTTGGGATCACTTTAAAGATTTTGTCATTGGTTTTTCCTATTTCTTTGCAATCTTGCTTATTTTCATAACCAATTATTTTAATTTGCACATCTCTAAATTTTGAGATTTTGTAGTCTCTTAAGACTTTGAAAACAATTCTCATTCACTAAGCCAGAAATTTCATTTATTACATATCCAGGTTATGAAATATTTTTTTCTACAAGGAAAGTGCCAGTTGCTGGATTGTGCCCAATACTTGAGATTTTTCTGGAAAATAGTGAGGATGGCCAGCCCAGTAGCCTAGCTGATAATAAATACATTGTCACTCTCCTATACACAGACATGCTCTGTGGCAAATGATCTCTCAAATCAAGTATGATTATAATTTTGGAACATACTTTAAACTTCAAATTTGGGGTCATTTCCTCATAAATGACAAAATATAACCTTTTGTCTGCCTATGACAAAACTACCATGCTCCAAGTCAACTTCAAATAAGAGTGTAGTGCCTTTGTGGTGATACACAGATAAGAAATCATTGAACATTTTGCCTAAGACGTCTAGAAAATATTGATGCAAAGTGAGCTACCTTGCTGATGTTAAAGAAAGGAAAAAAGTAAGCACTGATTAAAATATAAGCCCTATAGTTTTATTCATACCGCTTAGCTTTTGCACTGTACAAATGAGTCTTTCTGATTCCAAGTCCAGCACTCTATTCACTACATCACCTAGCTGCCCTTAAAATTATTTAAAATAAATTTATTTAGCAAGATTCTTGAGTTTATTGATGTCTATGCTGCAATATTTTTAATCTTCTTTTTGTGTTTATTTACTCTTAGCACAATTTAATATACGACAATGTAATTTGGTATATTTGAGCAGCTAGATGGCATAGATAGTGGATAGAGTGCCAAATCTGAAGTAAAAAAAAAAACTCATCTTTGTAGTTACTATACTTACTCTGCAATTTACAGTCTTTAGAAAACTGCCTAGAGCCCTAGGAAGTTGTGTCTTGAGCTCAGTGTCACACACACAAACCAGTATGTATCAGAGGCAGGACATGAACCCAAGTCTTCCTGAATTTAAGCAGCTATCTATCCACACATTACACTTCTCCATTCCCCTCACCTGGCAACACCCACCATAATTTATAGAAATTGAAAAGAAGAGAGAGGATCTCTTGGGGCATCTAGTATTTGTATGTGCATGGCAAGAGCAATAGTCTTCAGTGGCTCTAACCCTTAAAGGCACTTGTTATAATAGGCTGACTTTCTAGTGAATCCTTAGACACAAAGGAAGATTGGGCTCCTGCTTCCTTCTTTTTTCTTTTCCTATAAGCACAAAATACAGTTTCACAAGAACCTTGTCCTGACACTTAGCACCCACCCAGAAACACCTGGCCGTGTTGAGCAAATTACTTAACCCCAATTGCTTAGGGGTGGCCAGGTGGCTCAGCGAGTAAGAGCACCAGCTCCAGTGTCAGGATAACCTGGGGATCAAATCTGGGCTCAGATACTTAGCAGCACACCCAGAAATAACTGGCTGTGTAACTTTGAGCAAGTTACTTAACCCCAATTGCTTTAAAAAATTTTTTTTAATTATTAAAAAAAAAAAGAACTTTGTCCTCTGGTCTATGAAGCCAACACACACACACACACACACACACACACACACACACACACACACACACCTCTTTGATTTCTTAAGATGGTTTTTTTAGGGGTATACTATGCTTTTCCTTCCATCTTTCTTTTTTCACTTAGACTCCTTAGGAAAATACAAAGCTCATATAAATAATATCTTTGTGTTCTAAGTCTCACAAAGGCTATTTTTCCATAGTAAAATCTTGACCCAACTGTCATGAATATTTTTTATACATAGTGGTAGTTTTATCAGTCATTTTATCATTATACATAAAAAAAATAAAAAAACCCAAACACCATGAAAATCCAAGATGTTAGCATATGTTTTTTAATTATTATTTATTTTTTAAAAATTCTTTAAAAAAAATTTTTTTGGTTCCAATTCTCTCTTTCTTATCCCTAACCCAACTTACTGAGAAGGCAAGTAATATATCAATTACACATATGAATCGTGAAAACATTTCCATATTAGCCACATCACAAAAAGGGGAGAAAAATAAAGTGAGGAAATTATACTTCTATTTGTACTCAGAGTTCATCAATTCTTTTTCTGGAGGTGGGTAATAGTTTTTCATCATGAGTCCTTTGGAATTTTCTTAGATCATTGTCTTGATCAAAGTAATTAAGTCTTTCATAGTGGTTCATCATTAAAATATTGTTATTACCATGTATAATGAAGTCCTGGTTCTGCTCACTTCACTTTGCATCAGTTCATGTAGGTCTTCCCATATTTTTTCTGAAACCATCCCCCTTGTCACAATAGTACTCCATCACAATCATATGCCACAATTTGTTCAGCCATTTTTCAGTTGACAAGCATCCCCTCAATTTGCCACTACAAAAAAGAACTATTATAAATATTTTTGTACATATAGGTCCTTTTTCTTTGATTTCTTTGGGGTGCAGATCCCTTTGGTGGTATTGCTGGGTCAAAGGGTATGCATAATTTTATTTTTTATTTAATTTTTGTTGCCTTTTGGGTATGGTTCCAAATTGTTCTTCAAAATGGTTGGACTGGTTCCCTACTCCACCAATAGTTCATTAGTGTACCTATTTTTCTTCATTCCCCTGACATTTGTTATTTCTGATAGATGTGAGATGGTTTCTTAGAGTTGTTGTAATTTGCCTTTCTCTAATCATTAGTGGGGGCACCTAGATGGCAGAATGTATAGACTTATGGGTCTGCAGTCAGAAAGACTCATCTTCCTGGGTTTAAATCAGATCTCAGATACTTATTAGGTGTATGACCCTGGGCAAGTCACTTAACCCTGTTTGATTCATTTCTTCATCTGTAAATGATTTGAAGAAGGAAATGGCAACCTTATGATGCCTCATTTAGTTTGTAGATACATGGAATCATTTTCATCACACCAGCTGAGGTGCTAAACCAATCAGTTGAAAAATTCAAATTAATTCTACTTTGTAGTTGATTCTATACTGTATTGATTTAAAATTGTAATTGCTTCTGTATCTGCTTAGGTCCCCTTTCTATGTCCTTTAATTAAGTTCAGGAATTTAGCTTTCCCCTCAAAGCTATTTTAAACATCAGCTTGACCCTAAGTCACTGTAATTAAAAGGAAAGGATTATCATCTTCTATAACATTAGCTCTTGGGTAAATACCAAGACATCTATTGTTATCTCCATGCTGTTAACTAGCTCTAAGAGATATGTTGTCCCTAAACATTAAGGAAAGCTGTTATCTTCCTAACAAACCTTTCTTAGTGCCAAGGAGTCACTTAACTTTGATCAACTAGCAAAAATAACAGGCTGCACATGGATTCCAAAAATCAGTATTTTTGCCTGACAGGTACTAGCCCACCTTGCTCAGGAAATCCCATCATGATGCTCCTGCCCCTGTGATGATGTCAGCCCTACCACCAATCATATTGTTGTACCAATCCTGTTATTTATTCAGTATTAATAAAAAAAGGATTGCCTCTGCCTATTTTTGTCTCTAGCACAGTTGAGGTATCCATTAACCCTCTTTATTAATAAATTCATACTTTATAAATCAACTAATAGTTTATTTATATTTCTATATTTTATATTTATATATATATAAATTCTGGTAACTCTATACCTCAGTTTGCCTTTGCTAACTACCATAACACAGTGGTAACCATCACACAGTCAAAGACCAAATGGTTAGTATCTCAGTGTTCTCGAGAGACCTTCGAAGATATGTTGGGCAGTGATTGGTTTTACACAAAGTCAATGCAACCAAGCTTAGAAAGGAAGCAGAAAGTTGGGGTACAATTTTTACAGGCAGTGTCTCTGATAAAGGTCTCATTTCTAAAATATATAGAGAATTGAGTCATACTTAAAAGAATACAAGTCATGGGTACCTACGTGGCACAGTGAAAAGAGCACCGGCCCTGGAGTCAGGAGGACCTGAGTTCAAATGCAGCCTCAGAAAACTTAACACTTACTAGCCGTATGACCTTGGGCAAGTCACTTAACCCCAATTGCCCTACCATCCCCCCTCCAAAAAAAAGAATACAAGTCATTCCCCAATTGATAAATGGTCAAAAGATATGAATAGACAGTTTTCAGATAAAGAAATTAAAGCTATCTATAGTCATCTAAAAAAATGCTCCAAATCACCACTGATTAGAGAAATACAAATCAAAATAACTCTGAGGTACATCACACCTAACAGATTGGCTAGCATGACAAAACAGGAAAATGATAAATGTTGGAGATGTGGGAAATTTGAAACACTAATGCATTGTTGGGGGAGTTGTGAACTGATCCAACCATTCTGGAGAGTAACTTAGAACTATGCCCAAAGGGCTATAAAATTGTGTATACCCTTTGACCCAGCAATATCACTTCTAGGTCTATATCGCAAAAACATCATAAAAAAGGGAAAAGGACACAGATATACAAAAACAGTTATAACAATTCTTTTTATGGTAGTCAAGTGTAATGGTAATGGGAATTTTGCTTTGAAGATCTTCCCTGCTCCCCAATAGGACAAATGTGGAGCCTGTGGTAGGAGGAGTTTGCTGAAGGGTGGAGCAGAGGCCACAGGGAACTGAGAGCCAGAGCATCAAGACAGTGGGAGAGGGAGGATGGCAGGAAAGCAGAAAACTAGGCTTGTGAGTGTTTGTGGGAAGGCTAAAGGATGGTTTGGTTCCCTGCTATGTTATGGTGTATTAACTTCTTTGTTATTATGAAGGATTTGAATTTCTGGTTTGGGGATCTGGTTTTCTGGTGTCTGAATAAATGTTTTGTTTCTGTCTTCTATGTGGAGAGCTTGTTATATTTTGCAATTCAGAACTGTGCTGACATAGTCATAGTCACCATCAGTGCTGTGAATATTGCATTGGTACTACTTTTCCCACAAGGATGGGATTGTGAAATATCAGACCTCTATTTGGAGGCACAGGGGCTTTAGAAGAAGAAATGGATATCCCAGGATGGGAGGATTTATCTTATTCCTCCCTAACCAGGGAATGGGATAAAAGTACAGGGCTCTGTGAAAACTGGGAACTGAGACTACAGAATGGAGAACCTAGAGATTTAGAAACATGTTTGCAGGAAATACCAATAAAACCAGGGAGAGAACTGGAAGGAGTATGTAAAAGAGGTTGAGTTTTACTGAAAGGTTACCGTCTTATACATAAAAGAAAAGAGGAGCTACTGGAAGAGAAACTGCAGATGGAAAGGAAGTTAACTAATTTGTATGGGAAACTTTCTGTGCCACAGCATTCTGACTCTCCTGTAGAAGAGCAAACTAGAAAGTCTCATGTGGTAGAAGAAAAAGTTGTTAATTTTTCTCTCAAAAAGAAGCAGAAAAATAACAAGAGGGAAGTTCATACAGCTTTGCCAGAAGCTGAACCTAGTTGCCATGACAATGACTGCCAGGGGAATGTGTTGAGAGGAAAATGAAACAATGTTATATGAAGAGGCTTTTATGAGGGCAGAAATTCACCCCCTACTAAGAAGAAAGCAGAAGAATGAGGGAGGTCAAACTTCAGGGAGATAATTGAGGATTTCATTCAGCAGGAGGTTACTAACATACTAAGCAGATTCACCCAAAGGATGGGAGAATCATTAGTGTCTTTGATGGTGAGAATCAGTGATGACAGGGCAAGAGGAGTATGGGTAGATAGTGTGGATTGATAATTTCTTGGTATTAGAATCCTTTTGTCCAGCAAGTTTTTAGGGATTGTTATAGGGTAGGAGGGTAACAATGTGACTAATCTGTTAGCTTTAGCTGCCAAGGTATGCAATAAAATGTATCCCACTGATTCTTTGTGGCCTAGTGGAGTACTCACTTAGAGACTGTATGAGAAAGTTAAAGGAGTAGGTAATGAAGACAGCTATCATGGTTGAGGATGCAAATGCAATATCCCTTTAGCAGTTTCTCATAGAAATATCATAATGAAGATGGTTCCTATTGTCTATAAGCACCTAATATGACTCTACTAATTGATGAAATGGAGAACCAACTTTCAGAGGTGGTGGGTAAGATTTCACAGCCAAGTGACTTAGGGGAATAGTAAAAAGATAAATTTCCTCAAGAAAAAAGAGTAAATAACCAGCAGATTCAAAGCCAGAAACAATTGACAAGAAAAGAATTGTTTACTGCTCTATTGAAAGCAGGGGTAGATTTTGGAAAAACTGATGGTATTCCAACTAACCAACTATACAAATGTATTGAGAAAAGGGGTTTGATGTTAGACCTAATCGAGAAGTAAGAACTTCCCCTACAGTTCTTCCTGAACCATTGTATCCAAGTTTGTCAAACCTTCAGGGAGAGTCAGATTAAAGAAAGTACTGGGACAGGTGGAAGTAGTCAATATGTTGGATTTATGGCAGTACATCAGTCTATCAGAACAGAACAAGAAGGAGAGTGTCATATATTCACTGATTCATGGGCAATAGGTAATGGGTTAGCTACATTGATGCCCACGTAGAAAAATTAAAATTGAGAAATTCATGGCAAACGGGCAAAGAATTAATGGAAGATATATGGGAAATGTCTTTGGTTACTAACTTGTCAGTTTTTCATGTAAATGCCCACATGGCCCTCAGCATGCCCGAATGTGAGTACAATGCACATGCTGATCAACTAGCAAAGATTTCTACTCAACATATTGTCCCTACTCTGAAACCAACTGATAAACTAGCAAAATGTGTCCATCAAATGACTGGCCATTTAAGGTGTCCAGGTCACATACTGGTAGGCACAAGGTATTAGTATTTCTCATTCATTATTTTAAAAAGTAGCAGAGGAATGTTATATATGTCAATTGGAAAAGGAATGAACAGTTCATCAGTAGTAACTGGAGAGATAGCAAGGGAAAAAGTTCCAGCCCAAATTTGGCAGATAGATTATACTGGTCCAAGAAAAAGGATGTAAATTTTTATGTACTCATGTTGACATCTTTTCAGGTGTGCTAGTGGCTTGTTCTTATAAGAATGTGACCCACAAAAACACCAGTACAACTCTAGATATCATAAATCTATATTATGGGACCCCAATGCAGATTTAAAGTGACAATGGGTCATATTTCAAAGGTAATGAAATGAAGATATATTGCATATTAAACAATATACAAAGGATGTATCATAGTCCCATTAGCCACAAGCATCTGGGTTAATGGATTATTGAAAGAATAGTTAAAGAAGTTAAGTTCTAATCATTTGTATCAACATTGGAAGGATAATTTGTCCACAACTTTACATAATTTGAATAATAGACCATTGGGAGGAAGTACATCTCTAGACAGAATTATGACCCCAAATCTGTAAATTAGAAAACAACAAACACATAAGATCCCAAATAATGAGTATTGGACTGTGAGGCAAGATGTCTCAGATGTGTATCCAAGAACACCTGGTTCAACAGGTTATGATTTACATTGTTTAGAGGACTTTTTGGTTGGATAGAAAAGAAATAAGGAAAATCTTTACTGGAATATGTATGAGAATCCCTAAAAATAATTTTGGATGGATTTTACCTAAATCAGGATTAGTGGCTTGAGGAACATATGTATTGGCTGGAGCAATAGATTCTAATTATAGAGAAATTATTGTGACATCCCAAAATTTAGGTGAAGAACCCATACAGTCTTGTAAAAATGATAGAATAGTTCAATTCACCATTACTCCTTGTGAAAAAATAACCCTTGTGAAGACTGACCCTCCTTATGAAATAGTTATCAGAGTAACTGAAGGGTTTGATTCTACTGACAGAATAAAATTGGGATCTAAAGTATGGGTAAAGTGGAAACTAGATGATGTTCCAAAAGCTGTGGAGATTATAGCATATGGGAAAGATAATACTATAACTGCTGTTTATTCAGGACAAGATGATTACCAAATTATACCCTTAACTCATATATTCTGCCATGAATGAGGGTTGTAGGTTCATGAACTGCTCTATTTGGCTTTTTTGTCCATTAAACTTGTGTGCTAGATCTGTTTCCTGCAGGCTTAGTACTCTCCACCTACAGATGCCTGATTGCTTAACCACATGTAACCCCCTCTCCACAACTGTGATGTCACCCCTGTATGTGGCATCAACAGAGTTCCAGATGCCATCTAAATAACTGACATCAAATTTCAGCTGGAATTAGCTAGGGAGGAAGAGACCTTTGCCCCTTACCCCAAGATTTTGAGCCCCATTTGTTCTAGGGTGGAATGCTGGGGTGCTTGTGCTTAAGCCCTACCCTAAGACATTGTTTTATGTGTATATTTTTTGTTATCCCTGTTACATTGTTGTAAAATTCTGTTGACACCAGTTACCCCTAAACTCCCATTAACTTATGTAATGAAATGTATTGTTAATGTATTTTTGCTATGTAAGGGACATCAAAGATCTTGGGGTCAAATGTAATGGTAATGTTAATTTGAATATCTTCCCTGCATTGATGATCTTCTCTTCCCCCTAATAGGTTGAATGTAATCACTTGGAGCCTGTGGTGGGAGGAGTTCGCTGAAGGGTAGAGCAGAGCCCACAGGAAGCTGGGAGCCAGAGCAGTTTCATGGTGGGAGAGAGAGGACAGGAGTCAAGTAGATAGCTAGGCTTGCGACTGTTTGTTTGTGGGAAGGTTTTGGGATATGTTGATCTCTGCAGTGATAAGGTGTATTAACTTCTTTGTTGCTATGATGGATTTGACTTTCTAGCATTAGGATTTGGCTTTCTGGTTTAGGGATTTTTAAAGCCAAGCATTAGCAGCTCTCCAGAGGACTGCTGTTGTGAATAGCTCTAAGGTTCTGATAGTATAGTGAGCTCTCTATTTATTCAGCAATAAACTAAAGTAAAACATTCACAGAAACCAAAGTATAGCATTCACGATAATATACCATAACAATTTATTGCTAAAGTGGCCACATAGCTTTAAACAAAAGATATCATTCAGTAAGTCCTTAACTCAATCATCCTTAAGGAGCAATCCTCCTTAGGGGATACAAAGTACAAAGGTCTCCCACCCCTAAGACACATTGTCTTGATCTCTCAGCCAAAAAGTCTTCTTTCTTCTTGTTTGGAGATTAGTTTCCAATCATCCTTAATTCTATCATCCTTAAGGGGTACAAGTCACAAAGTATAAAGTTCTCCTACCTCTAGGTCACTGTAAATCGTAATCAGCACTAAGTACCCAAGGGGAGGTCTTTTCATCTTGGTTCAAGGATGGTTCCCAGATTCTATGGTTCTTCTTCCATGGTCCCATCTTTTGCTTGAATCCAAACAACTGTTACCTGGAATCACAGGCAGGCAGCTCTCAGCTCCTCTTCCAGTTCCCATTCCATATTGAAGCTCACAATGTCCAATCCACCTCAAGCCCTTTGCAGTTTCTGTTGCTGGGAAGACAAAGCTTAACAGAGCCAAAACAACATTCATGCACATTGCCAGCACCATAATCAATTCACTCTCTGCCTGTGAAATCAACACAGACACACAAACAAGGTCCAATAAGTCAACACAAATGAGATTGGGCATAGAGACTGACACAGACACAAACAAGGTCTGAGAAGTACTAAGAATCACAAACACAAATCAACACAGACAGAAGAGATAAACAGAGTGCCGGACACCACAAGTTTTCTCCTTCTCAGCTCTGCTACATTCCAGCTTGTGCTCCTTATATATGGTGGTTCTCCTCCCTGTCCCACCCTTCCTGTTGCATCAGCAAGTTCCTCCCACTTTCAAATCACAAGGAGCTCAAACAAGGTGCTATAATAGTAATGGAATTTAAAGATCCCCCTGTATTGGCTTGGTTTTTGGGTTGAGTGTTAAAACCCAGAGCTTATGAATCCCACTTGTGGGATGGACTTGTTGATGTGAAAAGAGAGGGCTGAACTGGGAGGAGCTGGTGCCTTGAATTTGGAGAGGCACAAGCAGAGGAAGGCGGCAGAAGAGTTTTTTTTTTTTGGAGGCAGCATCACAGAGGCAGAGAGAGAGAGAGGATTACTGAGGACCAATTCGAGCTGCCCAGGACTTTTGAGAGCTGCCACGTGGAGCTGCCAAGGACTGAGGAGACATGTCTGTGATGCTGGTACTTTGTTTTGAAGTTGTTTTGCCAGATTCATCCACTGGTGGAGGACAGTCCTGTTGTTGCAGAGGTCCTGGAACCTTGCTGCTAGTTCAGGGGTCCATGGGTGGAGTAGTACTTGGAAATCATTGAATTACACTTGATGAATGCTGTATTTTGAATTATGCTGTATTTTGATTTTCTCTGTTCTTAATTTGTCACTGAATAAAATGGAGAGAAGCTATGGTGGTATTTTGTACCTTTGGGAAGTTGCCTTTGCTTGGCATTACAGATGCTAAATAATTGAGTAGCTGAACAAGGTGCTAAGTACTCATTTGCTTTCCATTACAGGATTTGACTTTCTGGTGTGTGAATAAATGCTTTGCTTCTGTCTTATATATGGAGAGTCTGTTATATTTTGCAATTCAGAATTATGCTGGTATATTCACAGTCACCTTCAGTGCTGTGAATATTGCATTGTCACTACACCAAGAATTAAAAATTGAGGGGAAGGGCAGCTAGGTGGTGAAGTGAATAGAGCACCAGCCCTGGAGTTAGGAGGATCTAATTTCAAATCTGGCTTCAGACCCTTAACACTATTAGCTGTGTTACCTTGGGCCAGTCAACCCCAATTGCTCTGCCTTCCTCCCTCCAAAAAGCAAAAAAAAAGAACTGAGGGGATGCCCATCAATTGGGGAATGGCTGAATAAATTGTGGTATATGAATGTAATGGAATACTATTGTGCTATAAGAAATGATGAGCAGGCAGACTTCAGAAAAATCTGGAAAGAGTTATATGAACTGATGCTGAGTGAAGTGAACAGAAACAAAAGAACATTGTACACAGTAACAGCCACATTGTGTTATGACTGACTTTGATAGACTCAGCTCTTCTCAGCAATGCCAGCTTCTAAAACAATTCCAAAAGACTCATGATGGAAAATGCCATCCACATCCACAGAAAGAAATATGGAGTCTGCAGATCAAAGCATAATATTTTTTCTCTTTGTTTGTTTGTTTAGTTTTGTTGTTTCTCATGGTTCCTCCTGTTTGTTCAGATTCTTCTATGTAACATGGCTAACATGAAAATACATTTAATAAGAATGTATGTGTAGAGCCTATATCAGATTGCACACTCTTAAGGAGTAGCCAGGGGAGGGAAGCAGAGAAAATTCAAAATTTATAGAAGCGAATGTAGAAAACCAAAAATTAATTAATTAAAAAAAAAAGAAATAGTGAGCATGCAGACTTCAGAAAAAATGTAGAAAGACTTATATGAACTGATGTTGAATTAAGTGAGCAGAACCAGAAGAACATTGCACACAGTAACAGCAGAATTGTGTGAAGATCAACTTTGATAGACTTAGCTCATCTGAGCAATGCAACGATTTAAGACAATTCCAAAAGACCCATGTTGGAAACTGCTATCCTCATCCAGAGAAAAAACTATGGAGTCTGAATGCAGATTAAAGCATACTATTTCTCTTTTTGTTTATGTTCTCTTCCTTGTTGTTGTTTTTCCTCTCTTGTGGTTTTCACCTTTTGTTCAGATTCTTCTTTCACAACATGGCTATTGTGGGGCAGGTGGGCAGGGAGAGGAGGGAGAGAAGCATGCTCTCTATTCAAGTAAAACCCATTGATCTCCACTTTGCATCTGCTACTCTGCCTGATTTCAAGCCCACTGAACAGGATGCCCTTCCCAAAATAAGCTCATCACTTCTACACTCATCACCATGCCTTGATTTACTCCACTTCCTTCAGTTTCCTCTCCTCTCTGATTGGAGGATTGGAGGGCAGAATACCAAAATCCTCCCAGGGCCTGCGTTTATAGAGGGCCAAAACTTAACTCAATTCTCTCTGCTTTGCATCTGCTGCTCTGCTTGGTTTCAACTCCATGGGACAAGATACCCTTAAAATAGGTACTCCCTGCTGTTTTTCCATTTCCCTCCTCCAACTTTCCTGCTTCTTTCTGTTTGTTGTTGCCACCTTTATATTGTAAGTTTTTTGAGGACAGGGACTGTCTTTCTTTTTATTAACTATATCCCAAGGGCCTATTACAGTGTTTGGCATATAGTAGGCACTTAATAAATATTTATAGGATTAGATTGCTCTAAAAGATAGGATGCATAGAAACAACCTAAGGATTGTAGCTCTCTCAGAAGAAGATAAATCAAAACACCTCAGTACTATCATACTTATGGTCTTCTTTCAGGATGTGGCTAGTGGCTTCTTTTTATCTTCACTTTGCCCTCTGGTTTTAAAAGTCTGTATAAAAATAAAGTAATTAAGTTTTTTATGGTTAAGGTTCTTAGGTACACCAATGATTCTTAGATATTTTTAAAGTTAAATTTAACTTTTCAACCAATGATAATCTTTCTCCTCTCTGTCCAACCCCAACCCCCACTGAGAAAGAAAAACAAAACCCCTCTTACAAACATGTATAATCAAGCAAAATAAATTCTCAAATAAGACACATACATATATACATATGTGTATGCATATGTATATGTATGTGTATGTGTGTGTATCAGTCTGAACTTTAAGCCTGTAACCTCTCTATCAGAAGAGAGTTAGCATGTTTCAATATAACTCCTCTATAATCATAGCTGGTTATTGCATTGATCAGAGTTCTCAAGTCTGACAATATTGTTTATCTTTATTGCCAGTATCTAAACTGCTCTCCTGGTTTGTCTCACCTTAATCTATTTTAGTTCATACAAATCTTTCTATGTTTCTCTAAAACTATCTCCCTTATAGTATGATAGCGTTCCACCACATATGAGTATGTGTGTGTATATGTTTGTATATACATATTTAGATGTATGTATATATATCACAATTTGTTCAGCCATAACCCAAATGCTGGGTACTCCTTCAGCTGGTATATATTTTTACATCCATAGAATTTGTTTTGTTTAGGCCTAATTAAACTCTAGATATACCCTGCCTTTTATTCTCCCTCTCCTCTTTCCCTCCTTTTCCCCTATTGAGTGAAGTGTATTTCTGTATCCAGTTGGTGTTTTTATTTCTTTTGACCAGTTCAATTAAGACTGAGGTTCAAGTGTCAGCAGCTTCCTTTACCTCTGCCTCCTGTTAGTATAAACTTCTACTTGCACACCCATGTTAGGTGACATGATTTCCCCTATGCTTCCTCTCTCCCTCCTTTTCCTTCCTCCCAAGTGTATTCTTCTTCCTCTTTCTTTCCATTTTTATTTGATATTATCAAGATATAAAAGAACCACTCTCAGGTCTTCTAATTATCCTCCCTCTATGTCTTCTTATGATAGAGTTTTGTGAGGACACAGGTATCCCATATAAGAATGTAAATAGTTTATCCTTTTTCAATCCCTTGTGATTGTTTACTCTATTTACCTTTTTATGTTTCTCCTTTCTCTTGACTCCTGTATTTGAACTTCAAAGATTGCTTGCCTTTTGGATATCATATTTCATGATCTCTTCTCTGTATAGTGGTGATGGCTATTATGTTTGTCGTGTTTGATTCTCACCGTGACTAATTCGTATTTGAATTCTTTCTTTCTGGTGGTTTGCATTATATCTTCTTTGACCTGGAAATTCTAGATTTTAGCTATAATATTCCTGGAAGTTTTCATTTCAGAGTCTCATCCAATGCATGCATGGGAGCAATGGTAGTGAATGGGACACATGATCTAAAGTTGAGGCTTGGTAGGACAAGATTGACAATAGTATAAATGGGCAAAACACTAAAAAAAAAAAAAGGATAGTATATATAGAGTTGAACTAGTTCACTAAAGAGACAAGGTGGAGAAAATAGAAGTGATAGGCTGGGAGAGAACTGAGGGTTTAAAGTGCCAGAGGTCATAATGTAGTCAAAGAACAGAGTTAGGGGTTTTAAAGCAGAGGGAGAGGTGAAATGACGATAGATTGTAATCAGATAAAGGAAATTTTAGAGTTCATGAATATAGAAGCAGAACATTTGTGGGTGAAGGGTTATAATCATCTTTGTACAACAGAATCAGCTGAAAGAACTCAAAATCAAGTAGAGGTGGTGGAGTAGGTTATGTAAAGGGAATAGTTTGAGGAACTGAAAGGTTGGGGTGTTTGAGGGAATATCAATATGTTGACTCAATCCCCTAGTATAAGGGAAACACTTGAACAGGAGAGAAAGTCTAAGAGCTAGGCTTTGAACTCGTTGAGGAAAGAATGGGGATGTTTGGAGGTCCATAGACAACAGCTACTAGAATTTTGACTAGATAGTTGTTGTTGTTTGTTCTTGAAGAGTACCATGACATCAAGAAGATGATGCCATGACTTGCAAATGAATCTGATTTAAGTGAGGGAAGACTGTGCAGGGTCACCAGTCTCATTTTCTCTTCTGAAATCATCTGGGTCCAAGGGCAACATATAGATCAGATGACTGGACATGGACCCCAAATAAATAGTAAATAAGGACTGAGAGACCTTCAAAGAAAGAGAAGTTCTTAAGTGAGGGTGGTAAAGAAGACTATTCAAGCTGCTAGAAGCTCCAGATTGTTAGTGTACAGACTGTGTTTTTGAAATTTTTAGTCCCACTTTGAATACAAAGCCAATCAGCAACATTCTGCAACAATTTGGGAGAGAAGTAAAGCTTTTTATAAGAGGAGAGGTAGAAGATAAGAACGATTCAAGAGAGAAAAAACAGAAGTAGCTAGAGTACAATCTTCAGAATTCATTATTAAAATGAGAAAACATTCTCTGTTTAAGAGAAGGAAAAAAGAGCACATGACCAAATGCATTTACAATGGCTATAAAAAAAGTCCATTTGTTTTAAGACCACATTATGAGAAAACTACAGTCATTTCTTATCTAAGGAAAATAGTTTTACATTAGTGGATGAGATCTTCTGCTTTTCCATGTTTTTATATATTTTGTTATATTTTGTTTTCCCCTCAAAGTCACTTTCCCCCCAAAGACTCTGATAGCAAAGAAACAATCATTGTCTATGACAAACTGATAAACCACATTAATAAAATGAGAAGTCTGGAGAAGCCCCAAAAGACAGTTTACACCTTAAAACGCAATGCAAATGCTTCAGGAATATCTTCTTAAGGAATCCCCATGGGGGCTGAACTGTAGATACAGAATGAAATGAAGGAACTCATAGAATCAGTCAATCAATAATCCTTAATTGGTCAAGATGGCAGATTAGAAACAAGATTTCCATGAGGCTCTGGCTTCCACCTCCTCTAATTCATGTAAAAATGACTCTAGACAAACTTTGGAGCTACAGAACTCACAAAATGACAGAAAGAAGCTAAGCCCCCGCTGAAGACAGTCCAGCAGGATGGCAGGAAAGGGCCAGTGCAGCACTCTGGTAGCTGAGAGCAGCCCCACTTGAGCTGGAGTTCTTAGCCTCAGGGTGGCCACAAATTGGCACCAGCTGGAGGTACTTTAGATCACCAGCACCTGTGTCACTTTCCAGAATTATCAACCCGTAGAGGCTAAAGACAAAGTGAGAGGTCAGTGCAGTGTGGACTTTGGGATCTGGGAGTTCAGGAGTGTGGTCCGGCTTTCACCCCCTGGAGAAAGAAGCCACTGAGGGACTGAGGCCATGCAGCTGCCACAAAGTGGCTGCTTCAGACCTCCTGGATTGCAGATTGTAGTGGGACAAAGCAACCAGTCTGAGGGGTAATTGTTCTTGTTTTAACTTGCTTGGATCTGGTTCACTGTCTAGGGTGGAGGTCCTGGGGTGTGTCACCAGTGTGCCAGAGCTTGTAGAGGCTTCTCAGAGGGCAGCCAAATAATAACACCAGCAGCTGTGAAAACCCCAGTGATTTGGGACAAAGCTCCCCTCTCTGGTAGCAGAGTCCTACTGTGGCAAAAAGCTCAAAAGTCAAGTAATTGAGTGGCAACATGAGCAAACAAAGGAAGCAAAGCAAGCAGAGAAATCCAACTTTACACTCCATTTTGGGGACAAAAAGGATCAAAGCATGGAACAGGGGGAAGACTGTGAAGTCAGAACTCCTGCACCAAAAGCTTCCAAGAAAAATATGAGCTGCTTACATGTCATAGAGGAGCTTAAGAAGGATTTTGAAAACTAAATAAGAGTAGTGGAGGAAAAATTGGGAAGAGAAATGAGAATGAAGAAAGAAAATGACGAAATAAGAGTCAACAACCTGACTGAAGAAAATAACACCTTAAAAAATAGACTAACTCAAATGGGAAAAGAGGCTTAAAAACCAATGAGGAGAAGAATGCCTTAAAAAAGCCAAATTTGCCAGATGGAAAAAGAATCTCAAAAGCTCACTGAAGAGAATCATTCCTTCAGAAATAGATTGGGGAAAATGGAATCTAGTGACTTTATGAGAAATCAAGATACTATTAAACAGATCCAAATAAATGAAAAAAATAAAAGGCAATGTGAAATATTTCATTGGATAAACCACTGACCTGGAAAATAGATCTAGGAGAGATAATTTAAAAATTCTTGGACTATCTGAAAGCCATCATCAAAAAAAGAACCTAGAAATCATACTTCAATAAATTCTCAAGGAAAATTACCCCTATGTTTTAGAACCAGAGGGAAAAATAGAGGTTGAAAGAATCTGCCAATCACCTCCTCAAAAAGTTTCCAAAAATAAGACTCCTAGGAATATTATAGCCAGGTTCCAGAATTGCCAGATCAAGGAGAAAATATTACAAGCAGCCAGGAAGAAACAATTTGAATATTGTGGAAACACAATCAGGATAACACAGGATCTGGGAGCTTCTACACTGAGAGGTCGAAGGGATATATATATATATATATAATATTATAATAATTATATAATAACAATTATAATATTCGAGAGAGCAAAGGAGTGGGATTAAAACCAAGAATCACCTACCCAGCAAAATTGAGTATCATGTTTCAGGGGAAAATATGGTCATTCAATGGAATAGAGAACTTTCAAGCATTCTTGATGAAAAAACCAGAGTTGAATAGAAAATCTGACATTCAGATGCAAGAAGCAAGAGAAACATGAGAAGGTAAACAGGGAAAAGAAATCATGAGGAACTTATCAAAGTTGAACTACTTACATTCCTACATGGAAAAATGATAACTGTAACTTATGAAACTTTTCTCAGTATGAGAATAGTTGAAGGAAATAGAAATATGTACATATATATGTATATGTATGCATATATATGTCTATATAGGAGGATATATGGGTGTATGAATACATATGTGTGTATATATATGTGTGTGTACAGGTATACATAGACAGAGGGCACAGGACCAATTGAATAGAAAAGGATGATACTTAAAAGGTGAAATTGAAAGGTGAGAGGTATAAAATGAGAGGAGGTGGGGAGAGACAGAATGGGGTAAACTATCTCATATAGAAGAGGCAAGGGAAAACTGTTACAATGGAAGGGATGAATAGGAAGGCAAAAAGGAATGGGTTAACCTTATTCTCACTGAATTTGGCTTAGGGAGGGAATGGCATACACACTAAATAGGGTATCTCACCCTACAGGAGAGTAGGGGGGAAGGGGAAGAGAGGGGGGATGATGGAAGGGAGGGCAGGCTGGGGGCATGGGAAGTTGGAAGCACCCATTTTTGAAAAGGGACAGGATCAAAGTAGAGAATAGAACAAGTGGGTGGTGGGATGGGATGGAGGGAAATACAGTCAGTCTTTTACAATATATCCACTATGGAAATGTTTTGCATGTACACCTATATTGAATTGCTTATCTTCCCAGTAAGGGTGGGTGACAAGCGAGTAAGAGAATGAATCTGGAATTCAAAGTTTTAAAATCATATGTTTAAAATATATATATATATTAATATTATTTTACGTGTAACTGGGAAATAACATATACAGGCACTGGGGGCATAGAGACCCACTGTGCCCTACTGGAAAATTGGAGGGGGGATGAAGGAAGATACTATTAAACAGATCCAAACAAATGAAAAAATCAAAGGTGATGTGAAATATCTCATTGGAAAAACCACTGACCTGGAAAATAGATCCAGGAGAGATAATTTAAAGATTATTGGACTGTCTTAAAGTCATGATAAAAAAAAAAGAGCCTAGACACTATCTTTCAAGAAATTATCAATTAAAATTGCCCTGATATTCTAGAACCAGAGGGCAAAATAGTAATTGAAAGAATTCACCAATCGCCTCTTGAAAAAGATCCCAAAAGAAAACTCCTAGGAATATTATAGCCAAATTCCAGAGTTCCCAGGTCAAGGAGAAAATACTGCAAGCAGTCAGGAAAAACTATTTGAGTATTTTGGAAACACAATCAGGATAACACAAGGTCTAGCAGCTTCTACATTAAGGGATCGAAGGGCTTGGAATATGATGTTCTAGAGGTCAAAGCAGCTAAGACTAAAACCAAGAATTACTTACCCAGAAAAACTGAGTATAATGCTACTGGGAAAAATATGGTCATTCAGTGAAATAGAGGACTTTCAAGCATTCTTGATGAAAAAATCTGAGTTGAACAGAAAATTTGACTTTCAAATATAAGAAGCAAGAGAAGCATGAGAAAGCAAACAGGAAAATAAATCATAAGGAACTTATTAAAGTTGAATTATTTACATTCCTACATGGAAAATGATCATTATAACTCATAAGACTTATCTCAGTATGAGGATAGCTGAAGGGAACATATATATATATGTATGTATGTATGTATGAAGGGAATATACATATATATGTATGTATAGGAGGATGTATTTGTATATAAATATATATGTGAGTGTGGGCATTTGTATGTTCATGTATAAATAGACAGAGGGCACAGGATGAGTTGAATATGAAGGAATGATATCTAAAAAATAAAATTAAGAGGTAAGAGAGGAATTTATTGGGAGAAGGAGAAAGGGAACGATGGATTAGGGTAAATTATCTCATATAAAAGAGGCAAGAGAAAACTGTTACAATGGAGGGAAAGAGCAGGAAAATGAAAGGGAATGGGACAACTTGATTCTCATCGAATTTGGCCTATGGAAGAAGTAACATACACACTCAATTGGGTATCTCACCCTATAGGATAATAGGGGGGTCGGGGATAAGAGAGGGGAGGATAGAAGGGAGGGCAGATTGGGGGAGAGGGTAGTTAGAAGCAAAAGTTTTTAAAAGGGAAAGGGTCAAAGGAGAAAATAGAATAAGTGGGGGGGGCATAGAATGGAGGGAAATATAATTGGCCTTTCACAATGCAAGTACTATGAAAATGATTTGGGTAACTACACATGTACAATCTTTATTGAATTGCTTATCTTCCCAGGGGAGGGAGGGGGGTGAGAAGGGAAGAAAATCTGGAACTCAAAGTTTTAAAAACAAATGTTTAAAAATTGTTTTTTTACATGCAACTGGGAAATAAGATATATTGATACTGGGGTATACAAATCCATCTTGCCCTACTAGAAAGTTAGGGGGTTGATATAAGAGAGAACAGATTGGGTGAAGGGGTATTCAGTAGGCTTGCTATTTTGGGGTGGGGGTAGGAGAAAGATGAGGAGAGAAAAATTGTAACTCAAGATCTTGTGGAAATGAATGTTGAAAACTAAAAATAAATAAATTTAAAATTTGGAAAAAATATTGATGATCCACAGATTTGAATGTGAGTTGAGATTATCAATGTAATTCAAGTTATAGAATCTAGGATTACAAGTTAGTAGAATTAAATTACTATATTTATGAAATAAATGAGACAATCATGGAACATTTTTAAATGCTCTGGTTCATATTACATTTCAAAAATAGATTATTTTTCTCCCATTGTAACCAAATAGTGATGTACTGCCACCTACTGACCACTACAATTAAAATCAGATTAGAAAAAATGACATGAAGAGAAATTAATCAATTTTTGATGTGTAATTACATATATAATTTCTGTAAATAAAAAGGCATTCAGCCATTTTTTTCAAGCAGGAAACTTAACACTTTTCATATTTTTAACTTTAGAAAAAGCATAACGCAAATTGTAGTGGAAGGATTTCTATATGTATGTATGTATGTATGTATGTATGTGTGTGTGTGTGTGTTTGTATGTTAGGTACCAGGGATATAAATACAAACATGAAATGATCTCTCCCCTCAAGGAATTTCCATACTGTAGGAGGAGCATATGTACAGTAAGCACATATACAATTATATACAAAATAAATAAAAGGTAATTGGGTGGGAGAGGTTCTAGAGGCTAAGGGGATCAGTGGAGAAATTATGTAGGAAGTGGCTTCTAAGTTGAGCTTTGAAGGAAACCAGGAATTCTTCAGGGTAGAATTGAAAAGAGAGTATATACCAGGCATGGAGCATAGTTTATGTAAAGATTTGGCTGAAACATTGAGTACATGAAGGGTAATAATGTATAATGCTACAAAAGTGGGCTGAAGTCAAGCTGTGAAGAGTTTTCAATACCTAACATAAGTTTTTGTGTAGTACTGCCTCTGTATTGTGTCTCCCAACTTGGATCCCCAGAAGGAAGTTGCTACCATGGGCTTGAGAATTGGGAGAAGGTACTCTTCAGGTGCTCAGTCTTAACACATAAGCCCCCATCATTGTGTTGCCCACTAAAAATCAGACAGTAGCCACAATGAGCTCTTAGCAAAGGCTTTTTTACTAAGATAGCATTGTAAAAACAGTAGCTGAAGGACATTATCTTCATAAAACATGGGGCCCCTCTCCTACAAATACATACATCTGTGGGAAGAGTGGGTAAAGCTTAGAATAATATGGTAGTGACACACACATAGGAAACATATGTAGTCATGGTTCCTCACTCCTACATGCCAAACCTTCTCTCTTCATGCACTACTCACAAAACTCAATTCTCAGTTACCCAGGCTAGCCCTCTCAAATCTATAGCCAGTTGCCTTCTCTTCTGCCAGGCATCATGGTCCTTGATGATGCTTCTGCCTCTGTATCTGTCTGTCTGAAATGTATGTGTCTGTTCCCTCAATTTCACCTCAAACCCTATTGAGTTGACTCTCTACTGCTACATGGGATTTCTGCCTTTAGATTTCTACTTTTAGATATCATAACCAGTGGAATGGAGGAAAGAAAAATATCCTCATACTCCACAAGAGATTAAGAACTACATTCCACCCTGCTTGCTAGCTCCTGAATCTTCAACTCTCCTGGAATCTCTGTCATATTCCCTTCCCAATATTTGCTTTAGATTCTAGAAGTAAAATTGAATCACTGGAATTTATTGAATAGGGAAGTAATATAGCCAGATCTGTGTTTTAGGATTATTATATCGGAGCAGCTAGGTGGACCAGCCATGGAGTCAGGAGGATCTGAGTTCAAATCCTGCCTGAGATGCTTGACACTTGATAGCTGTGTGACCTTGGGCAAGTCACTTAACCCCATTGCTTTTCTTTCCCCCTTAAAAAAAAGAATTATAGGGCAGAGCCAAGAAGGAGGAATGGAAGCAGGAACTTTTCTAAGCTCCTCCATTAATTCCATCACTAAACTTTAAAAAGTGAATCTGAATGGATTTTAGATTGACAGAATCCATAGGGAGATGGAGCATGGCAGATTCCCAGACCAGGACAGTGCCCACATAGGTCTGGGCAGGGGTAGTATGGGGGCTGCACCAGTGCATACCTGAGAACAGACTACAGCAGAGTGAGAAGGAGCCCCAGCCAGAGGAATCACCCACCTCAAGGGCAATTAGCAACCATCTCACCACAGGACAGAGGATCAGTTGAAGCTGGGTAAGAGAGCGCAGGATCCACAGCAATGACAGCAGCTTCTTCAGTCCACAGCTTGGACATTTAAAAATCACCTACCTGAATTTCCAGGAGCCAAGATGGCAGAGTAAACCCTAGCTACTCCAATCACCCTCCCTGACCCAGAAAACCTAGAGATAAATGTCCCACCCAGAGTAAATTCCTGAAATAGTGGAAACAGCAGCAGGCTTGGGAGTCACTGAGGAAGGGTGTATCTGACACAATATGGAATCTGAAGTGAAGAGTGGGAGACATCCCAACAAGCCCCACCTCAGCTGACCAGCAGGAGCTCCCAAAGCCAAGGGAGGTGGAGCCAGCAAGCCTTAATAATACAAGCCCAGTTGTGCCTTGGCACCACCAGGGGAATCTACAGACATCAGCGTGATGGCCACAAGCTGCTGAGCCTGCCTGAGATGTAGCCTAGGGACACAGAGGCAAAAACTTGAAGTGGCCAGACCACCTCTCCCCCATAGGTTACTCTGTGAGCCTCAATGTAATTCAGTGTAATTCAGGCAAAACACAGAGAGTCCTGGCCTTAGCCTCAGTATAGACATCCAGAGGCTACAGCACACAAAGTCAACAACCAGGCCCTTAGCTCCCAGCATTAGAAGAGATAGTCAGGAAATAGGAAATCACAATCTGTAAAAAGGAAGCTGAGAAAGCAAAAGCAAGAAAAACGATGAGCTCTTATTATAGTGAGTAAGAACAACCAAATAAAGAGGACAACATGGACTCTATACTCACACCTGAGACCACAGAAGGAAATATGTACTGGTCTCAAGCCCAAAAAGCATTCTTGATTTTAAAAGCCAAATTAGAGAGTCAGAAGATAAATTTAAATCTACAATAACCAAACTGGAAAAAAAATCTCACTGAAGAAAAGAAATCTTTAAAAAAAAATTGTGAACTGGGACAGGAGGTTAAAAATCTAATTGGAGAAAATACCTGCCTAAAAATAAAAACTGGGCAGAGCCAAGACGGCAGCATAGAAGCAGGAAAACTCCATGTGCTTCCCCCATAACCACCTCAAATACCTATAAAAATGACTCTAAACAAACTTTAGGGCTACAGAATATACAAAGTGACAGAGAGAAACAAATCTCCTGCTGAAGGCAGCCAAGCAGGCAGACATAAAGGGTCCAATGCAGTGCAGTGGGAGCAGAGCCCAGCCCACTGTGAGCCTGCAGTCAGACTTCAGGCAGCCCCGACCAGCAACCCATGCCTGGAGGGACTTTGGGAGAGTGGATCACCAGCAACTGTGGCCATTTCCAGAATTATCAATCCATAAATTCCAAAGACAAAGTGAGAGGTCAGTGTGGACTTTGGGAACAGGGGATTTGGGAGTGCAGTCTGGCCTCTGCTCCCTGGAGGGAGAAATGACTGAGGTGTGGCAGCCACCACTGAGTGGCTGCTTCAGAGCTCCAGGCCTGTAGATTGTAGGGAACCAAGTGACCATTAAGAGGGTAATATCTCTTGCTTTAACCTGCTTGGATGTGGCTCACTGTCTAGGGTGAATGTCCTGGGGTGTGTGACCAGGTGTCTGAACTGGTGGAGGCTTCAGAGAGGGCACCCAATTAATAGCTGCAGCAGCTGAGAAAACCCCAGGGATTTGGGACAAATCACTCCTCTCTGGAAGCAGAGTTCTGCTGTGGCAAAAAAGCTCAAAAGTCAAGTAATTGAGTGGCAAAATGAGCAAGCAAAGGAAGCTGAGCAATTCGACTTTAGATTCCTATTTTGGGGACAAAAGGGATCAAAGAATGGAACAGGAAGAAGACAACAAAATCAGAATTACTTTACCAAAACTTCCAAGAAAAATATGAACTGGTTACAGGCCATAGAGGAGCTTAAGAAGGATTTTGAAAACCAAATAACAGACGTGTAGGAAAAATTGGGAAGAGAAATGAGAATGATGCAAGAAAATCATAAAAACAGAGTCAACAACCTGACTGAAGAAAATAACACCTTAAAAACAGACTAACTCAAATGGCAAAAGAGGCTCAAAAAGGCAATGAGGAGAAGAATGCCTTAAAAAGTTGAATTTGCCAGATGGAAAAAGAATCTCAAAAACTCACCAAAAAGAATCATTCCTTCAGAATGAGATTGGAGCAAATGGAAGCTAGTGACTTTATGAGAAATCAAGATACTATTAAATAGATCCCAACAAATGAAAAAATAGAAGGCAATGTGAAATATCTCATTGGAAAAACCACTGACCTGGAAAATAGATCCAGGAGAGATAATTTAAAAATTATTGGACTACCTGAAAGCCATGATCAAAAAAAAAGAACCTAGAAATCATCCTCCAAGAAATTCTCAAGGAAAACTTCCCTGATGATTTAGAACAAGAGGGCAAAATAGAGGTTGAAAGAATCTACCCATCACCTCCTAAAAAAGATTCCCCCCCTCAAAAAAAAAAACTCCTAGAAATATTATAGCCAGGTTCCAGAATTCCCAGATTAAGGAAAAAATATTACAAGCAGTCAGGAAGGAACAATTTGAATATTGTGGAAACACAATCAGGATAACACAGGATCTGGCAGTTTCTACACTGAGGGATCAAAGGGCTTGGAATATGATATTCTCAATGTCAAAGGAGCTGGGATTAAAATCAACAATCATCTACCCAGCAAAACCGAGTATCACATTTCAGGGGAAAATATGTTCATTCAATGAAATAGAGGACTTTCAAGCATTCTTGATGAAAAAACCAGAGTTGAAAAGAAAATTTGACATTCATATACAAGAAGCAAGAGAATCATGAGAAGGTAAACAGGGAAAAGAAATCAGAAGGAACTTATCAGAGTTGAACTACTTAAATTCCTACATAGAAAAATGATAACTGTAAGTTATGAAACTTTTTTCAGTATGAGAATAGTTGAAGGGAATAGAAATGTGTATATATATGTATATGTGTATGTATATGTATACATATATATGTATGTGTGTATGTATGTTTGTATATACATACATATATATGTTTATAATGGAGGGTATATGGGTGTATGAAAACATACGTGAGTGTGTGCACAGGTTTACATAAACAGAGGGCACAGGATCAATTTAATAGGAAGGAATAATACTTAAAGGTGAAATTAAGATGTTAGAGAGGAATACAATGAGAGGATATGGGGAGAGACAGAATAGGGTAAATTATCTCATATAGAAGGGGCAAGGGAAAATGGTAACAATGGAGGGGAAGAACAGGAAGGCAAAAGGGAATGGGTCAACCTTATTCTCATTGAATTTGGCTTAGGTAGGGAATGACATACACACTAAATAGGGTATCTCACCCTATAGGAGAGTAGGGTGGAAGGGGAAGAGAGCAGGGATGATGGAAGGGAGGGCAGGCTGGGGGGAGGGAAGTTGGAAACACTCACTTTTGAAAAGGGACAGGATCAAAGTAGAGAACAGAACAAGTGGGAGGTGGGACAGGAGGGAGGGAAATATAGTCACTCTTTTACAATATATCCACTATGGAAATGTTTCGCATAGCTACACATGTACAACCTATATTGAATTGCTTATCTTCCCAGTAAGGGTGGGTGACAAGGGAGGAAGGAAATGAATCTGGAATTCAAAGTTTGAAAATCAAATGTTAAAAAATATATATATGTATTCTATTATTAATATTATTTTATATGTAACTCAGAAATAAAATATACAGGAACTGGGTCATAGAGATCCATGGTGCACTACTGGAAAATTGGAGGGGGGATAGGGGAAGATATGGGAGAGAGCAGATTGGAGGAGGGGATATACCATGGGATTGATATTTTGGGGTGGTGGTAGGGGAAAAATGGGGAGAAAATTTGTAATTCAAAATCTTGCAGAAATGAATGATGTAAATTAGAAGTTAATAAAGCATTTTATAAAGTAAATTAAAAAGATAGTAAGATGAATTGTATCACATTAAAAAATGGCTTTGATGTATGATAAGAAAAAAAAGCTGAATTTGCAAGATGGAAAAGGAATTTCAAAAACTCACTGAGGAGAATCATTCTTTCAGAATTAGACTGGAGGAAATGGAACCTAGTGACTTTATGAGAAATAAAGATATTATTAAACAGATCCAAACAAATGAAAAAAATAGAAGGCAATGTGAAATATCTTGTTGGAAAAACCAGTGACCTGGAAAATAGATCCAGGTAAGATTATTTAAAAATTATTGGACTACTTGAAAGTCATGATCAAAAAAAGAACCTAGAAACAATCCTTCAAAAAATTCTCAAGGAAAATTGCCCTGATGTTTTAGAACCAGAGGGCAAAATAGAGGTTGAAAGAATTCACCAATCACCTCTTGAAAAAAGATCCCCAAAAGAAAACTCCTAGGAATATTATAGCCAGGTCCCGGAATTCCCAGATCAAGGACAAAATATTATAAGCAGCCAAGAAGAAACAATTTGAATATTGTAGAAACATAGTCAGGATTACACATGATCTGTCAGCTTCTACACTGAGGGATTGAAGGGCTTGGGGTATGATATTCCAGAGGTCAAAGGAGCTGGGATTAAAACCAAGAATCACCTACCCAGCCAAACTGAGTATCATGTTTCTGGGGAAAATATACAATAGGCTGTTTACAAGAGACACATTTGAAACAAAGGGATATCTATAGGGTAAAGGTAAAGGGCTGGAGGAGAAAATATTATGCTTCAGGTAAAGTAAAAAAAAAAAGCTGGGGTAGCAATTCTTATCTCAGATAAAGTGAAAGCAAAAATAGATCTAATTAAAAGAGATAGGGAAGGAAACTATATCCTGCTAAAAGGTACCATCGAGAATGAAGCAATATCATTACTTAACATATGTGCGCCAAGCAGTATAGCATACAGATTCCTTGAGGAGAAGTTAAAGGAATTAGAGGAAGAAATAGATAGCAAAACTCTACTAGTGGGGGACCTTCATCTCCCCCTCTCTGAACTTGATAAATCTAACCTTAAAATAAACAAGAAAGAAGTTAAGGAGGCGAATAGAATTTTAGAGAGGCCAGTCATGATATATCTCTGGAGAAAACTGAATGGGGATAAAAAGGAATATACCTTCTTTTCAGCGGTACATGGCATATACACAAAAATCGACAATGTACTAGGGCATAAAAACCTCACAATTCAGTGCAGAAATGCAGAAACATTACATACATCATTCTCAGATCATAATGCAATAAAAATCATATGCAATAAAGGGCCATGGAAAAACAGACTAAAAACTCATTGGAAACTAAATAATTTAATCCTAAAGAATGAATGGGTCAAACAAGAAAATTATAGAAAAAAATCAGTAACTTCATTCAAGAGAATGACAATAATGAGACAACATACCAAAACTTGTGGGATGCAGCAAAGGCAGTTCCTAAGGGAAGTTTTATATCTCTGAATACATACATGAATAAATTAGAGAAAATGAAGGTCAATTAACAGGGCATGCCATTGAAAAAGCAAGAAAAAGAATAAATTAAAAATCTCCAATTAAATACTAAATTAGAAATAATGAAAACTAAAGAGAGATTACTAAAACTGAAATTAAGAAAACTATTGAATTAATAAAGAAAACTAAGAGCTGGTTTTATGAGAAAAAAAAACAATAAAATTGATAGACCTTTAGTCAATATGATAAAAAAAGAAAACTAAAAAACTAGTATCGAAATTGAAAAGGATGAATCTATCTCCAATGAAGAGGAAATTAAAACAATAACTAGGAATTATTTTGCCCAGTTGTATACCCATAAATTTGACAATCTTAGTGAAATGGATCAATATTTACAAAAATATAAATTGCCCATATTACCTGGAGAGGAATTAAATTACTTAAATAAGCCCATCTCAGAAAAAGAAATCAAACAAGCCATCAGCGAACTCCCTAGGAAAAGGTCTCCAGGGCCAGATGGATTTAGTAATGAATTCTACCAAACATTTAAAGAACAATTGATTCCAATACTCTACAAACTATTTGGGAAAATTGGTGGAGTCCTACCAAACTCTTTTTATGACACAAATATGGTACTAATAACTAAATCAGGAAGAGTTAAAACAGAGAAAGAAAAGTATTGACCAATTTCCCTCATAAATATAGATGCAAAAATTTTAAATAAAATATTAGCTAAAAGACTACAGCAACTTATCACAAGAATAATACACTTTGATCAGGTAGGATTTATTCCAGGAATGCAAGGATAGTTCAATATTAGGAAAACCATCAGTATAATTGATCATATCAACAATAAAGTTAGCAGAAATCATGATTATCTCAATAGGCGCAAAAAGGCTTTTGACAAAATACAATATCCATTCCTATTAAAAACACTAGAAAAGGGGGTGGAGCCAAGATGGAGGAAAGAAGCAATAACTTTTCTAAGCTCCTACATGAATCTTGTCACTAAACTTTAAAAAGTGAATCTGAATGGATTTTGGAGTGTCAGAATCCACTGGGAGACAGAGTGTGGCAAAACCCAGCCCAGGAAAGTGCCCAGGTGGGTCCGAGCAGGGGGAGTGCGGAGCACGTGGGGGCTGTAGCGGCTCAAGAGCAGACTACAGCAGAGAGAGAAGGAATCCCAGCCAGCAGACTCACCCACCCCAAGGGTGATTTGCAGCCATCTCACCACAGGACGGGAGGATCTATTGGAGCCGGGTAAGAGAGGGCTTAGGGCCCCAGCAGAGACAGCAGCTTCTCCTAGGGCTATCAGCCCCCAGCCTGGAAGTTTAGAAATCACCTGCCTGATTTCCCAGGGACAAAGTAATGGCTTTTTAGGATGGAAAAGTAAACTCTGGCTGCTCTGATTCCCCCTCCCTGACCTAGAAAACCCAGAGGTAAGTGTCCTACCCAGAGTGAAATCCTGAGATAGAGGAAATAGCCTCCGGCTTGGGAGTCATTGAGAATGGGTGTAACAAGGCAGCAAGAAAAGAAGAGGGAGAAGGGTTCCAACAAGCCCCACCTCACCTGACCAGCAAAAGCCTGCCTGAGTGGTGGCCCAGGGGCATAGAGGCAGAAATCTGACGTGGCCAGACCACCCATCCTCCACAGATCACCCTGTAAGCCTCAGCATAACTCAGGGGAAACACTGAGACTCCTGGACTTGGCCTCAATCTAGACACCCAGAGGCTACAGCACATAAAGACAACAACCAGACCCTAAACTCAGCCTGAGAAATTAGGAAATAGGAAATTACAATGGGAAGGAAGAAAGCTGAGAAGGAGAAGGGGAAAGCAAGAAAATCGATTACAGCTTATTATAGCAAGCAAGAACAATCAAATAAAGGGGACAACGTGGACTCTATACTCACACCTGAGACCACAGAAGGAAATATGAACTGCTCTCAAGCCCAAAAAGCATTCTTGGAGTAGCTCAAGAAAGATTTTAAAGGCCAAATTAGGGAGGTAGAAGGCAAATTTAAATCTACAGTGACCAAATTGGAAAAAAGTCTCACTGAAGAAAACAAATCCTTAAAAAGTAAAATTAGTGAACTAATTGGAGAAAATACCTCTCTAAAAAAGGACCTTCAAAAACTAACTGAAGAGAATAATTCACTAAAAATTAGAATCAGTCAAACTGAAGCTCAGGACTCTGATGCACCGAGTCAATCAAACAAAACATGAAGATTGAAAAATTAGAAGAAAGTGTAAAATATTTCACTGGAAAAACAACTGACCTAGAGAACAGATCCAGGAGAGATAACTTAAGAATTATTGTTCTACTGGAAAGCCATTATGAAAAAAGCAACCTGGACAACATCCTCCAAGAGATTGTCAAAGAAAACTGCCCTGAAGTCCTGGAATCAGAAGGTAAAATAGTTATTGAAATAATTCACCGGACTCCTCCTGAAAGAGATCCCAAATTAAAAACTCCAAGAACTATAGTAGCCAAATTCCAGAATTACAAGGTCAAGGAGAAAATACTGCAAGCAGCAAAAAAGAAACAATTCAAATAATTTGGAACTTAAGTCAGGATAACACAGGACCTAGAAGCTTCTACATTAAAAGATTGGAGGGATTAGAATTTGATATTTTGTGGGGCAAAAGAGCTAGGACTGCAACCAAGGATTAACTTCCCTGCAAAACTGAGCATAATCTTTCAGGCAAGGAGATGGTTATTTAATGAAATAAGGGACTTCCAGACTTTCCTAATGGAAAAGCCAGAGATCAATGGAAAATGTGATCTCCAATTACAAGACTCAAGAAAGACATAAAAAGATAAACAAGGAAAACATACACTCACACGTGCACACATGCACATAACTTGGAATGCAATAAGAGCAAAATGTTTACATCCCTATATGAGAAGCTGATAATTGTCAACAATCAAAATTTATATGATTATCATGATCTTTAAAAGGATTATACATAGATAGAGGGTATGAGTATAAATGAACTAATCTGATGATTTAAAAAAACCTTATTAAGGGGGCCAAAGGGACTGTAATGTGATAAAAGGAAAGGATGAGACAGAAAAAGGCAAATTATGCCATCAGAAGATGCATAAAAACACACTATAGTAGAGCGGAAGGAAAGAGGGAGAGGAACATTATTTGAACATTATTCTCGCTGGTTCTGGTTCCAAGGCGGATCAACATAATCAGTTAAGTTTAAGATTCTAACATGAAAAGAGATGAAAACTCATTAAATAGAGGGAAAGGAAGGAGGGAGAGGAGCACTGTATGAAATTTACTTTCATTGGTTTGGGGTGAAAGGGGGAATAACATACTCTGATAAGTAAAAAAAATCTATTGTATCCTATAGGCAGTAGGAGGGTAAGGTGGGGATAAAAAGGAGGGGATGAGAGGGAAGGGAAATAGTAGTAAGGGGAGAGGTAGGTAAAGAAGGGGGGGGGGGTCACAGGGAGGGAACACTGAGGGAAGTGATGGTCAAACAGAGAAAGAAAATTACTGACCAATTTCCCTGATGAATATAGAGGCAAAAATTTTAAATAAAATATTAGCTAAAAGACTACAGCAACTTATCACAAGAATAATACACTTTGATCAAGTAGGATTTATTCCAGGAATGCAAAGATGGTTTCATATTAGGAAAATCATCAGTATAATTGATCATATCAACAATAAAATTAGCAGAAACCACATGATTATCTCAAGAGATGCAGAAAAAGTTTTTGGCAAATACAACATCCATTCCCATTAAAAACACTAGAAAGTATAGAAATAAATGAAGCCTTCCTTAAAATAATAGGTAGCATCTATTTAAAACTATCATCAAGTATTATATGTAATGGGGATAAGCTAGAAGCATTTCCAGTAAGATCAGGAGTGAAACAAGGGTGTCCACTATCAGCCCTCTTATTCAATCTGGTACTAGAAATGTTAGCAGTAGCAATTAAAGAAGAAGAAAAAAATTAAAGGAATCAAACTAGGCAAAGAATAGACTAAGCTGTCACTCTTTGCAGATGATATGATGACATGCTTAGAGAATCAAGCAAAAAACTACTTGAGACAATAAATAAATTTCACAAAGTTGCAGGATGTAAAATAAACCCACACAAATCCTCCCATTGCTATATATTTCTAATGAAATCCAACAGCAAGAGATAGAAAGAGGAATTCCATTTAAAGTTACTGTAGACATTATAAAATATTTGGGAACCTACCTGCCAAAACAAACCCAGGACCTATATGATCACAACTACAAAACACTTTTCACACAAATTAAGTCAGATCTAAGTAATTGGAAAAACATCAACTGCTCGTGGCTGGGTTGAGCTAATATAACAAAAATGACAATTTTACCTAAATTAATTTACATATTTAGTGCAATATCAATCTACCAAAAATTATTTCATATAGCTAGAAAAAAATAGTAACAAAATCCTTCTGGAAGAACAAAAGGTCCAGAATATCAATGGAATTAATGATAAGAAATGCTAGGATATGTGGCCTAGCCATACCAGTTTTTAATCTGTATTATAAAGCAATAGTCATCAAAACTACTTGGTACTGACTGAGGAATAGAGTAGTGGATCAGTGGAATAGATTAGGTACACGAGACTCAGCAGTCAATGACTATAGTAATCCATTGTTTAATAAACCCAAAGACCCCAGTTTTGGGGATAAGAACTCACTATTTGACAAAAACTGCTGGGAAAACTGGAATATAGTATGGCAGAAACTGGTCATAGACCATTATCTAACACTGTATACCAAAATCAAGTCTAAATGGGTGCATGATCTAGGTATAAAGGTTGGTACTGTAAGCAATCTCAGAAAGCAAGGAATAGTTTACCTGTCAGATTTGTGGAGGGGGGAAGACTTTATGATCAAATAAGAATTAGAGAGAATTATAAAATGTGAAATGGATAATTTTGATTACATTAAATTAAAAAGCTTCTGTACAAATGAAGCAAATGTAACCAAGATTAAGAGGGAAGTGGGAAATTGTGAAAGAATTTTTACGACCAGTGTCTCTGATAAAGGACTCATTTCTTTTCTTTTTTTTTTTTAAAGCAATCAGGGTTAAGTAACTTGCTCAAGGTTACACAGCCAGTTATTTCTGGATGTGGTGCTGAGTGTCCAAGCCCGGGATTCAATCTCCAGGTCATCCCAACACTGGAGCCGGTGCTCTTACTCACTGAGCCACCTGGCCGCCCCTAAAGGACTCATTTCTAAAATATACAGAGAATTGAGTCAAATCCATAAGAATACAAGTCATTCCCCAATTGATAAATGGTCAAAGGATATGAACATGCAGTTTTCAGAGGAAGAAATTAAAGGTATCTATAAGCAAATGAGGAAATGCTGTAAATCACTATTGATTAGAGAATTGCGAATCAAAACAACTCTGAAGCACCCCATCTCACCAGTCATATTGGCTAAGATGACAAAACAGGAAAATGTCAAATGCTGGAGAGGATGTGGAAAAATTGGAACATTAATGCATTGTTGGTGGAGTTGTGAACCAATTTAACCATTCTGCAGAGCAATCTGGAACTATGCCCAAAGGGCTATAAATAATTGCATACCCTCTGACCCAGCAATATCACTTCTAGTGTTGTATCCTAAAGAGATCATAGAAGTGGGAGGAAGATCCATATGTACAAAAATATTTATAGCAGCTCTTTTTGTGGTGGCAAAGAATTGGAAATTAAGTGGTGCCCATCAATTGGGGAATGGCTGAACAAGTTGTGGTATATGCATGTAATGGAATACCATTGTGCAATAAGAAACGAGGAGCTGATGGTCTTCATATTTACCTGGAGAGGCTTATATGAACTGATGTTGAGTGAGAAGAATAGAGCCAGGAGAAATTTATACACAATTACAGACACAACATATGTGTGATGACCAACTTTGATACACTGGGCTCTTCTCAGCAATGAAGTGATATAAGTCAACCCCAAAAGACTCATGATGGAGAGAGATGTCCACATCCAGAGAAAGAACTAGAAAGAACTGAGTTTGAATCCAGATTGAAGCAAACCACCTGATCTTTTTCTTTTTCTTGTTTGGTTTTGTCTTGTCTTTAACCATTTTTCATACCATCTGATACAATCCATCTTTATAACCTGAGTAATATCTAATGTGAAAGTATTTGCAGATACTATACTTGATTGTATGCCATCATGGGGGGGGGCAGGGGAGAGGAGGGAGAGAAAATTTGAAACTCAAGAAATTGTGGAATTGATTCTTGTAATCTAAAAGAAAACAAATAAATTAAGACCAAAAAAATAAAAACACTAGAAAGTAGAGGAATAAATGGAGCTTTCCTTAAAATAATAGGTGGCATTTATTTAAAGCCATCAGCAAGTATTATATGTAAGGAGGATAAGCTAGAAGCATTTCCAATAAGATCAGGGGTGAAACAAGTATGTCCATTATCACCCCTCTTATTCAATCTGGTACTATAAATGTTAGCAGTAGCAATTAAAGAAGAAGAAAAAAATTGAAGGAATCAAATTAGGCAAAGAAGAAATTAAGCTATCACTCTTTGCAGATGATATGATGACATGCTTAGAGAATCAAGTAAAAAACTACTTGAGACAATAGATAAATTTCACAAAGTTGCAGGATGTAAAATAAACCCACACAAATCCTCCCGTTCCTATATATTTCTAATGAAATCCAACAGCAAGAGATAGAAAGAGGAATTCCATTTAAAGTTACTGTAGACATTATAAAATATTTGGGAATCTACCTGCCAAAGCAACCCAAGACCTACATGTACACAACTACAAAACACTTTACACACAAATAAAGTCAGATCTAACTAATTAGAAAAACATCAATTGTTCATGGCTGGGTCGAGCTAATATAAAAAAATGACAAGTTTACATAAATTAAATTACATATTTATTACCATACCAATCAATCTAACAAAAAAATTACTTTATAGAGCTAGAAAAAATAGTAACAATATTCATTTGGAAGAACAAAAGGTCCCGAATATCAAGGGAATTTATGAAAAGAAATGCTAGGGAAGGTGGCCTAGCCATACCAGATTTTAATCTGTATTATAAAGCAGTAGTCATCAAAACTACTTGGTACTGGCTGAGGAATGGAGTAGTGGATCAATGGAATAGATTGGGTGCATGAGACTCAGGGGTCAATGACTAGAGTAATCCATTGTTTGATAAACCCAAAGACCCCAGTTTTTGGGATAAGAACTCACTATTTGACAAAAACTGCTGGGAAAACTGGAATATAGTATGGCAGAAACTAAGCATAGGCCATTATCTAACACTGCATACCAAAATCAAATCTAAATGAGTGCATGATCTAGGTACAAAGGCTGATACAGTAAGCAATTTGGGAAAGCAAGGAATAGTTTACTGTCAGATTTATGGAGAAGGGAAGACTTTGTGACCAAACAAGAATTAGAGAGCATTATAAAATGCAAAATGGATAATTTTGATTACATTAAATTGAAATGTTTCTGTACAAACAAAGCCAATGTAACCAAGATTAAGAGGAAAGTGGGAAATTGGGAAAAAATTTTTACAACCAGTGTCTCTGATAAAAGCCTCATTTCTAAAATATACAGAGAATTGAGTCAAATCCATAAGAATACAAGTCATTCCCCAATTGATAAATGGTCAAAGGACATGAACAGGCAGTTTTCAGAGGAAGAAATTAAAGATATCTATAAGCGTATGAAAAAATGCTCTAAATAACTACTGATTAGAGAAATGAAAATCAAAACAACTCTGAGGTACCACATCTCACCAGTCAGATTGGCTAAGATGACAAAACAGGAAAATGACAAATGCTGGAGAGGATGTGGAAAAATTGGAACATTAATGAATTGTTGGTGGAGTTGTGAACTGATTCAACTATTCTGGAGAACAATCTGGAACTATGCCCAAAGGGTTATAAATAATTGCATACCCTTTGACCCAGCAATACCACTTCTAGTGTTGTATCCTAAAGAGATCATAGAAGTGGGAGGAAGACCCATATGTACAAAAATATTTGTAGCAGCTCTTTTTGTGGTGGCTAAGAATTGGAAATTAAGGGGGAAATCAATTTGGGAATGGCTAAACCAGTTGTTGTATATGGATGTAATGGAATACTCTTGTGCTATAAGAAATGAGGAACAGACGGACTTCATATTTACTTGGAGAGGCTTATACAAACTGATGCTGAGTGAGACAAGCAGAACCAGGAGAAATTTGTACACAATTATAGGCACAATGTATTTGTGACAACCAACTTTGATAGACTGGACTCTTCTCAGCAATGCAAGGTTATAAAACAACTCCAAAAGACTCATGATGGAAAGAGATGTCTACATTCAGAGAAACAACTAGAAATTACTAGAAAGAACAGAGTTTGAATGCAGATTGAAGCAAACTACCTACTCTCTTTCTTTTTTTTTGTTTGGTTTTGTTTCCTTTTTCCCATTGTTCATTCCATCAGTTATAATCCTTCTTTATAACTTTACTAATGTCTAATGTCAAAGTATTTGCAGATCTTATACTTGATTGCATGCTACCATGGTGGGGTGGGGGGGATGAGAGACAAAGGGGGAGAAAATTTGAAACTGAAGAGATTGTGCAACTAAATCTTTTAAACTAAAAGTAAACAAAAAAATTAATCAAGACAATAAAGACATAACAATAAAAAAGAATTATTATATTGTCATGTGAGCAGAGGAGAAGTGAAGGACTTAAGGCTGAGACTTCTTAGGAGGCTTTGCAAAATTTCAAGTGGGGAAGTTCTGGTTAACACAGTGACATGAAATGTCCCTGACACACAATTGCCAGATGAAGCAAAGATCAACAGAACCAAAAGGAACACCATAAGTGCTTCAATCCTGTCCAGTACTACACAAGAAGGTGGACAAAAATCCTGCTATTGTTCTCAGAGGAGATGTATGGGTGAGAGTGAGAGGAATTGAGGAGGAAGGCTGAATATAGAATGATCTCTGGGAAATGGGACTTGAAGCCAAAAGGACCACAACTTTGGTCTGTGAGAGCCGGAGCAGAGAATAAAGCTAGAAGCTGAGAGGACTTCCTGGGAAGACAAAGATGGCTTTACTCTAGGCAGTATATCTCAGGAACTTCCTGAAGTCAGTGCCTGAAGTCAACATACTCTCTACCATGTTTCCCCGATAATAAGACACTGTCTTATTTTTTTTTTTGGACAGAAAAACACCAGAGGGCTTATTTTCAGGGGAGGGCTTATTTTAATGAACATTGACAGCAATTTTAATAAACAGGTAAATGTGAACAAAAAAATGTACCTTTATTCAATAAGCAAATCACTGGGGAAGAACGCTCACTGCTGCAGCTCTGATTGGATGCAGCTCGAAGCGCGGCGTGCGTTTCACCCGGGGGGTGGGGACGGTGCATACAGAGGGTACCGTAATGTAGCGTGTAGTGCAGGGGATCACCTTCACTACAGCAGCAATCTCAATAGGGCTTATTTTCGGGGGAGGGCTTATTTTAGAGGAATCTTACACAGTAAGGGGAGGGCTTATTTTCGGGATAGGTCTTATTATCGGGGAAACACGGTACAACAGCCCAAAGGGAAATTTCCCCAGAAAAGAAGATGTAAAGCTTCCAGGCAGTCTATACAATAATAAGAGTGGAGGGGGGTGGGATTCCAGAAGACCTGAAACCAGTGATATCTCTGATACCTCATCAGATCTTCACCAAGGGACAATGTCAACTTCCAGTTGGTGATTGCCTAAGTAAAAGGATATAGAAAGTAATCCACAGCCAGGATCCATACTGCGCTACCAGGAGAGAGAGGTAAAAGAGGATCTGGCCCTAGGCACATCATCTAAAACTGAGACAGGGTGCAATCAGTAGCATTAGAACCACACAGGGCATGGAACCAGGTAGGGCATAGTACCAAGAGAAAGAGACAAGGTAGAGTTTAGTACTGGCACAAAGCTCTAATGCAGGAAGTGAGGCTCTTTAATCACATGTAAAAAGAAGAAAATTCCTAATATAATGAAGATGCATGTAGCAGTTGTCTTGATTTGGCTCACAGGGAGGCAAGAATAGATATATCTTTAGCATCTCTGTCCCCCACCTTCTCTCACAAGGGAGATTAATTCCTGCCTTAGAGGAAGCAAGAGGTGGAGGACAGAGGCTGATCAATCATTCTGCTCTCCTCAGAAGGAATGTTACCAAGCCAAAATAGTCTCTGCTCACTTAAATATTAGTCATGGGAATGTATAGTCAGGTTCGCAATATGCTCCTAATCTCTATTTCTTTGTAGAGAAGGAGAGCACCAAGCATTATATTGCAGACTAGATCCTTTTTTCACCACATACCAGTTCCACAATGAGCACACATAGCAGATGGCAAAGAAACCCATTTAGCCAAGATGATAACAAAACAGAAATCAGAGGAGAACATATACCAAACAACACAAAATAAAAGAACTTTTTCAATGACAGCAAGTAATTCAGGTCAACTGAGAGAGAGAGAGAGAGAGAGAGAGAGAGAGAGAGAGAGAGAGAGAGTCTCAGATCTAAAATAAAGCAGAAATTCTCTGAAGTCTCTAGTGTAATAAGCTAGGTATAGAGAAATGAAGGAGACTATCAGTTCCTCTCATGTAAGCTTCTTTCCAGAGTCTTTCTTCCCTTCAGCAAACTGAAGTGGGGTTGGCGTTGTCCATCTTTTCTCTCAAAGCTAGAAACTAGAAGAATACAAAGAGACTGGAGAGCCTGAAGAGACTGAAGATATCTCTCATCTTACTGCTCCCACCAAGTCCACCCTGGAAGTATGGATCTTGATCTATGCCAATGAGGAGAAAGTCCCATTTTTAATGTAACTATACAATATAAATATACACATTGGCAATTTGAAACAAGGGTGATTTTTCTGGTGTCACAAGTTATAAACTTTTGGTACCATTGAAATGAAAACAAAATAAATTCACATTAACAAGATGTGCAATAGACATCACACTGGAGGATACTACAATATCAACATATCTAACTACAAACATAATATATGCATATTTCAACAGTCCAGGCAGATGCATAGTACAAAGCGATCATCAAAAGCAATAAGTGTGGCTAACTAACAAGGCAAGAGAGATGATGAGTATGAACTGTGAACATGGCTGGGAGAGTATAAGGAAGGTGTTTTAATTTAATGGGTGATCAAGAGATATTAAGGCAGTAAAATTGACGCGATTTAGGCAATTGACTATATATATGTAGGATGAATGAGACTGAGGAGTTAAGGATGACACCGAGGTTGCAAACCCAGGTGACTAGAAGGATGGTAGTGCCCTCAACCAAAACAGGGAAGGTAGAAAAGTGAGGTGAATTTATGGAGAAAGATAAGGATTGTTCTGGGCATACTAGAATTGAAATATCTACATAGCTCTGAGTTTGAAATATTTAATAGGCATTTAGGCTGCAGAATTGGAATTCTCAATAAGAATAAATTAATTAAAAAATCATTAAGCATAGCTATGGGTACCAATACAAAATACAAACAGTCAGACTTCTGGACAAAATGGCTGTCTTAACAGAGACAACCATTTTTTAGCAAAACAAAACAAAACGAAAAACAACACGAGAAAAACCCCACCTCTAAAAATCATGGCAGACAAGAATAATTATCCAGAAAGTCAATAAAAGGGGCGGCCAGGTGGCACAGTGAGTAAGAGCGCCGGCCCCGGTGCCGGGAGACCCGGGGTTGGTTCCGGCCTGAGATACTTGGCTCCCACACAAAAAATAACTGGCCCTGTAACCTTGAGCAAGTTACTTAACCCCAATTGCTTTAAAAAAAGAGTCAATGAATACAATAAGCCAAGTTAAGACAATAAACATTTATTAAGCATCTACTGTGTTTAGTACTGGGGATAAAGAGAAAGGCAAAAACAGTTTCTGCTTTTAAGAAACTCACAATCTAATGGAGGAAATAATATGAAACCATTAAATACAAACAAGATATACGCAAGATAAATTGGAGATAATTTCAGAGGGAAAACTCTCAGAAAAAGCTTCTTTAAAAAGTAAGATTTTAGATAGACTTGACCATAGTGGAGCTGGAGAGAGCCTGGCAGATGTAATTCACCCACAGCAGTGGTAATTCCCAGAATTCTCACCACAGGATGGGGGTCTGTCAGAGCTGGATAAGAGACAAGAGCAGGGTCTGCAGCAGCGGCAACAGCTACTCCTGGGACTATCAGTCCACAGTCTGGATATTTAAAAATCACCTACCTGAACTTCCAGGAGCCAAGATGTCGGAGTAAATCTTAGTTGCTCTCAAATCCCTTCTGATTCTGAAAACCCAGAGAATATTGCTTCAAGGTAAAATCCTGAAATAATGAAACAAGCCACAGGCTTGGAAGTCCTGGAGGAAGGGCATGGCTATGGCTGTGCTGAGACTAAAGTGCAGGGTGGGAGGCATCCCCAAAAGCCACATATTAGCTGACCAGCAAGAGATCCTGAACCTCAGGGGAGTGGAATGTGCAAGCACTAACACCAGAACCCCAAGGGTGCCTTTGCACAACCAAGGGAAATCTGCAGACATCAGGGGGCACCAGCAACCAGCAACTGAGCCTACCTGAATTCTAGCCCAGGAGTACAGAGGCAGAATCCTGAAGGAGCCAGATCACCCCTCTCCCACACTTCTCATTGTGAGCTTCAATGTCACCTCAAACTGTGAGCTTCAGTGAAACCTGAGGGACAGGAAGGAAGTCCTGGCCTTAGCTTAGTCTAGACACTCAGAGGCAACAGCACACAAAGCCAATAACCAGGCCCTTAGCTCCCAACGTAAGAAGCTCGGGTCAGAATCCTCTTTACCCCAGAAGCAGAGATTCACTTTAAAAGCCAGGAAATAGGCAATCACAGTGGGCAAAAAACAAATTGGAAAAACAAGGTATTATATTATAGCAATATATTATATTCTATTATAACAAGCCAGAAAAAGAAAATTCAAAAGAGGACAGCATTGAGTCTATACTCACATCTAAAACCTCAAAAGAGAATATGAATTGGTCTCAAGTCCAAAAAGCATTCTTGGAGGAGCTCAAGAAGGATTTTTAAAACCAAATTAGGGAGGTAGAAGGTAAATTGACCAATTATTTTAAAACTACAATTGCTAAAATGGAAAAAAAATTCACTGAAGAAAACAGCTCCTTAAGAAGTAAAATTTGAGAATTGGGAAAGGAAGTTCAAAATCTAACTGGAGAAAATAATTTCTTAAAAGTAAAATGTGAACAAATGGAAAAGACACTTCAAAAATTAACTGAGGAAAACAGTTCACTAAAAATTAGAATTAGTCAAATTGAAGCCAATGACTCTATGAGGCATCAAAAATCAATCAAACAAAATCTAAAGACTGAAAAATAGAAGAAAATGTAAAATATCTCTTTGGAAAAGCACTGACCTAGAAAACAGATGCAGGAGAGATAATCTAAAACTTATTGGTCTACCAGAAAACCATGATGAAAAAAAAAAAAGCTTGGACAGCATCTTCCAAGAAATCATGAAGGAAAACTTCTCTGAGGCCCCAGAACCAGTTATACTTTCAATAAATAGTTATCAAAAGAATCCATAGATGGGGCGGCCAGGTAGCACAGTGAGTAACAGCACAGGCTCCAGTGTCGGGATGACCTGGGGATTGAAACCTGGGCTCAAACACTTAGCATCCACCCAGAAACACCTGACTGTGTAACCTTGAGCAAGTTACTTAACCCCAATTGCTTAGGGGTGGCCAGATGGCTCGGCGAGTAAGAGCACTGGCTCCAGTGTCAGGATGACCTGGATCAAATCTGGGCTCAGATAGTCAGCACCACACCCAGAAATAACTGGCTGTGTAACCTTGAGCAAGTTACTTAACCCCAATTGCTTAAAAAAAAAAGAATCCATAGAACACTTCCTGAAAGAGATCCCAAACTGAAAAACCCCAAGAAGCATTGAAGCCAAATCAAGGAGAAAATACTGCACACAGCCAGAAAGAAATAATTCTAATATTGCAGAACTACACTCAGGATCACACAGGACCTAGCAACTTCTACATTAAAAGATCAAAGAGATTGTAATTATACTTCATAAGGCAAAAGAGCTTGGACTACAACCAGGGATCAACTATCCAGCAGAACTGAGCGTAGTATTTCAGGCAAGGAGATTGTCATTCAATAAAATAAGAGACTTACAGAGCTTTCTTCATGAAAAAGTCAGAGCTCAATGGAAAGTCTGATCTCCAAATATGACTCAAGAGAGACATAAAAAGGTAAGCAGGGAAAACACACACACACACACACACACATACACACACCTTGTTATTCAATAAGAGCAAACTGTTTACATCTCTACATGGGAAGCTGATACCTGCCAATATTTAGAATTGTATAATTATCAAAACATTTAAAAGGTATACACATAGGTAGAGGGTGTGGGTATAAATTAATTAAGTCACAATAAAAAACCTTATTAAGGGGTGAAAAGGGATTGTAATGGGATAAGAGAAAAGGAGGAGGCATAGAAGGGTAAATTATGCCACATGAAGAGGCATAAAAACATGTTTTAGTAGAGGGAAAGAAGGGAGGGAGATGAACATTATATAAGCTTTATTCTCACTGGTTTTGGTTCAAGGGGGGAATAACATAATCAGTTAAGTAAAGGATTCTAACATGAAGAGACACAAAAACTCATTATATTAGAGGGAAATAAGGGAGGGAGAGGAGAATTGTTTAAGATTTACTCTCATCAGATTTGGCTCAAGGAGAGAATAACACACTTTGTTAAGTATAAAAATTTATTGTGCCCTACAGTCAGTAGGAAAGGAAAGGGGAAAGAAAAGGGAGGAGGTAGTTAGAAGGGAGGGAAGAAGTAGTAAAGGGGAAGGGTAAAAAAGGAAGGGGGACTGATAGGGAGGAAATATTGAGGGAGGTAATGGTCAAAAGGAAAACTCTTACTGAGGGAAAGGGAGAAGGGATAAACAAAAACATAAACAGGGACGGGAAAAGGATGGAGAGAAAGACACAGATAATAATCTTGCCTGTGAATGTGAATGGGATGAACTCTCCCACAAAACAGAAGTGGATAGCAGAATGGATTAAAAGTCACAGTCTTACAATATACTTCTACAAGAAACACATTTGAAACAGGGGGATACACACAGGGTAAAGGTAAAAGGCTGGAGGAGAAAATATTATGCTTCAGGTAAAGTAAAAAAAAAAAAGAGGGGTAGCAATCCTTATCTCAGACAAAGAAAAAGAAAAAATAGATTTAATTAAAGAGATAAAGAAGGAAACTATATCCTACTAAAAGGCACCATTGACAATAAAGCAATATCATTACTAAACATATATGAACCAAGCAGTATAACATCTGAATTCTTAGAGAAGTTAAAGGAGTTAGAGGAAGAACTAGATAGCAAAACTATACTAATGGGGGACCTCAATCTCCCCCTCTCTGAACTTGATAAATCTAACATAAAAATAAACAAGAAAGAAGTTAAGGATGTGAAGAGAATTTTAGAGAAGGTAGATATGATAGATCTCTGGAGAAAAGTGAATGAGAATAAAAAGGAATATATCTTCTTCTCAGCAGTACGTGGCACATACACAAAAATTGACCATGTACTAGGGCATAAAAGAGTTACAATCCCATGCAGAAAGGCAGAAATATTAAATGCATCCTTTTCAGATCATGATGCAATAAAAAATTATATGTAATAAAGGGCCATGGAAAGATAGACTAAAAACCAATTGGAAACTAAATAATCTAATTCTAAAGAATGAGTGAGTCAATCAAGAAATCATTGAAGCAATCAGTAACTTCATTGAAGAGAATGACAATAATGAGACAACATATCAAACTTGTGGGATGCAGCAAAAGCAGTTCTTAGGGAAAGTTTTACATCTCTGAGTGCCTATATGAATAAAATAAAGAAAAAAGATCAATAAATCTGGCATGCAACTGAAAAAGCTAGAAAAAAAACAAATTGAAAATCCCCAATTAAATTCTAAATTAGAAATGCTGAAAACCAAAGGATAAATTAATAAAATTGAGATTAAGAAAACTACTGAACTAATAAATAAAACTAAGAACTGCTTTCATTGGGGGAAAAAAACAATAAAATTGACAAACTTTTAATCAATTTGATAAAAAAATAAAATAAAATTACCAGTATAAATTTACTTCCGATGAAGTGAAAATTAAAACAATAATTTGGAATTATTTTGCCCAATTGTATGCCCCTAATTTTGACACTCTTAGTGAAATGGACGAATATTTACAAAAATATAACTTTCCCAGGTTAACTGAAGAGTAAGTAAAATACTTAAATAACCCATCTTAGAAAAAGAAATTGAACAAGCCTTTACAGGGCCAGATGGATTCACAAGTTAATTCTATCAAACATTTAAAGAAAAATTGATTCCAATACATTATAGACTATTTGGGAAAATTGGAGAAGAAGCAGTCCTACTAAATTCTTTTTATGACACAAATATGGTACTGATACCTAAATCAGAAAGAGCCAAAACAGAGAAAGAAAATTATAGACCAATTTCCCTCATGAATATAGATGCAAAAATTTTAAATAAAATATTAGCAAAAAAGATTACAGGAACTTATCACATGAATAATACATTTTGGTCAGGTAGGATTTATTCCAGGAATGCAAGAATGGTTCAATATTAGGAAAACTATCAGTATAATTGAGCATATCAACAACAAAACTAGTAGAAACCATATGATTATCTCAATAGATGCAGAAGTTTTTGACAAAATACAACACTTATTCCTATTAAAAATGCTAGAAAGTATAGTAATAAATTGAGCTTTCCTTAAAATAATAAGTAGCATCTCTCTAAAACCATCAGCAAGTATTATATGTAATTTGGGTAAGCTAGAAATATTTCCAGTAAGATCAGGGTTGAAACAAGGATGTCCACTATCACCCATCTTATTAAATTTGGTACTAGAAATGTTAGCAGTAGCAATTGGAGAAGAAAAAGAAATTGAAGGAATTAGATTGGGCAAAGAAGAGACTAAGCTATCACTCTTTGCAGATGATATGATGATATACTTAGAGAATCCTACAGAATCAAGTAAAAAATTACTTGTCATAATAAATAAATTTAGCAGAGTTTCAGGATATAAAATGAACCCACATAAATCCTCAGCATTCCTATATATTTCTAATGAAGCCCAACAGCAAGAAAAAGAAAGAGAAATTCCATTTAAAATTACTGTAGATATTATAAAATATTTGGGAATCTACTTACCAAAACAAACCCAGGAACTTTATGAACACAAATGCAAAACACTTTACACACAAATAAAGTCAGATCTAAATAACTGGAAAAACATCAGTTGCTCATGGCTAAGACAAGCTAATATAATAAAAATGGCAATTTTACCTAATTTAATTTAACTATTTAGTGCCATACCAATCAATCTACCAAAAAATTATTTTATAGAGCTAGAAAAAATAGTAACGAAATTCATCTGGAAGAACAAAATGTCCAGAATATCAAGGGAATTAATGAAAAGAAGTGCTAGGGAATGTGGCCTAGCCATACCAGATTTTAAACTGTATCATAAAGCAATAGTCATCAAAACTACTTGGTACTGACAAGGAATAGAGTGTGGATCAGTGGAATCGAATAGGTACAAGAGACACAGTAGTCCATGACTATAGTAGTCCATGTTTTGATAAACCCAAAGACTCCAGCTTCTAGGATAAGAACTAAGTATTTGACAAAAACTTCTAGGAAAACTGGAAAACAGTATGGCAGAAGCAATATCTTATACCGTGTACCAAAATAAATGAGTGCGTGATCTACATATAAGGGTTGATACTATAAGCAAGCTAGGAGAGCAAGGAATAGTTTACCTGTCAGATTTATGGAGAAAGGAAGAATTTATAACCAAACAAAAGATAGAGACCATTACAAAATGCAAAATGGATAACTTTGATTACATGAAACTGAAAAGTTTTTGTACAAACAAAATCAATGTAACTAAGATTAGAAGGGAAGTAGAAAATTGGGAAGGAATTTTTACAACCACTATTTCTGATAAGGGCCTCATTTCTAAAATATACAGAGAATTGAGTCATATCTATACGAATACAAGTGACTCCCCAATTGATAAATAGTCAAATCATATGAACAGGAAGTTTTCAAAGGAAGAAATTAAAGATATCTATAAGCGTATGAAAAAATGCTCTAAATCACTACTGATTAGAGAAATGCAGATCAAAATAACTCTGAGGTACCACATCTCACCAGTCAGATTGGCTAAAATGACCAAACATAAAATCAAATGCTGGAGAAGATGTAGGAAAATTGGAACACTAATGCATTGTTGGTAGAGTTGTGAAAGGATCCAACCTTCCTGGAGAGCAAGTTGAAATGTGCCCAAAGGGCTATAAAAAAAGTGCATACCCTTTGACCCAGCAATAACACTTCTAGGGCTGTATCCCAAAGAGATCATACAAATGGAAGGAGTACCCTTGTATGAAAATATATTTATAGCAGCTCTTTTTGTGGTGGCAAAGAATTGGAAATCAAGGGGATTTCCATCAATTGGGGAATGGCTAAACAAGCTGTGGCACATGAATGTAATGGAATACTATTGTGCTAAAAGAAATGAGGAGCAGACAGACTTCATAATATCCTGGAGAGACTAGTATAAACTGATGCCGAGTGAAAAGAGCAGAACCAGGAGAACATTGTACACAATGACACAGCATATCTGTGATGACTAACTTTGATAGATTAGGCTCCCCTCAGCAATGCAACAATATAAGACAATTTCAAAAGAGTGATGATGGAAAGGGCTAACACCATCCAGAGAAAGAACTATAGAGTCTGAACACAGATTGAAGCAAACTATCTGCTCTCTTTTTTGTTTTGTTTTGTTTCTTCTTTCTCATCTTTCATTCCATTGGTTATAATTCTTCTTTTCAACTTGACTAATGTTTAATGTGAAGGTATTTGTATAAAATCCATATTGGATTGCATGACACCATGGGGGGAGTGGGGGAAGAAAATTTGGATTGTGGAAATGAATGTTGTAAACTAAAAGTAAATAAATAAATTTAATTTTTAAAATTTTTGAAAAAAAAAGTAAGTTTTAGCTTAAACTTGGAAGGGAACCAAGAGGCAGAGATGAAGAGGGAGAGAATTATAAGCATGGGCTACAGCAACTGAAAATACACAAAGTTGTGAGATGGAATATCTTGTACAAGGAAAAGCAACAAGGCCAGTGTCATTGGATCATATGTGGAAAGGATTAAGAGAGAATAGGACTAAAAACGTAGAAAGGGACCAGGCTATGAAGGGCTTTAAAAGCCAAACATGGGGCTTTATATGTGATCCTAGAGGTAATATGGAATAAGTTGGAGGCAGTTGTGACATTGTCAGACCTGCAGTCTAGGAAGATCAACTTGATCAACCAGTGGAGGGTGGACTGGAATGAGGAGAAGCCATGGTTCTGGATGGATATATGTTATTCAAGCAAAATAAGATAAGTGAACATTTGGGAGGGGTAGCATGGTAGATAAAGATAATATACTCAATATAAGGAAATACAGGAACTGGAAAGAGGAAGATTGGCAGAGTATTTCAGGGAAGGAGGGAGAAAAGAAGTGGTTTTGCCTTTACAGTATGCTACAGAACATGTGGTGAAAAAGAGGAAGTATGTTAGGAGTTTGAGAAACAAATGCCTAGCACCAAGGCATGCTATCACATATGTAGTATTGATGGGGAATTTATCTTCTGGACCAAAGAAGGGAGAGGACATTTGCTTGGTGTGGATGGCATGATACTAACCAATAACAGAGAGAAAGAAGAGCTCTTCTATTCTTGTTTTATTTCAATTTTCTCTGCAAAGGTGTAATAGTAAGGGAATTTGAAGATTTTCCCTGTCCCTTAATGAGCCAAAAGTAATTACATGAAACCTGTGGTGGGAGGAGTTTGCTGAATGGGTGGAGCAGAGGAAGCTAGGAGTCAGAGCAGGTAGACAGAGGGAGGGGAGGAAACACAGGCAAGTAGACAGCTAGGTTTGTGATATTTGTGGGAAGGCTAAAGGATGGTGTGGCTCCCTGCTATACTATTGTGTATTAATTTCTTTGTTGCTATGATGGATTTGACTTTCTGGTGTTGAGATTTTACTTTCTGGTTTTGGGATTCTGTTTTCTAGTGTATGAATAAATGTTTTTCTGAAGAGTCTTTTATATTTTGTGATTCAGAACTGTGCCAGCATATTCATAGTCAGTGCTGTGAATATTGCATTGGCTCTACAAAAGGTGAATGACCTTCACACTGGAAATGATGGGGAATTAATACTTATGTATTGTAATATTAAGAGTATGTAGCTGTTGTTGATGAGCTCAAGACACTTGACCTAAATGAACTACATCATTAGGTTCTGAAAGAACTGGCAAATGTGAATGATGAGGCACTATCAATGATATTTAAAAAATCATGGAAAAATCCTCACACAGAGAAAGAGCTACAGAGTCTGAATGCAGATTAAAGCAAACTACTTGCTCTCTTTCTTTTTCTTGTTTTTATTACTCTTTCCCACTCTTTATTCCATTGGTTATAATCCTTTACAACATGATTAATGTTTAATGTGAAGATATTTGTAGATCCTATATTTGATTGCAAGCTGACATGGGGGAGGGGGGGAAGGAGAGAGAGGGGGATAAAATTTGAAACTCAAGGGATTGTGGAACTCAATGTTGTAAACTAAAAGTAAATAAATTAATTCATTTTAAAAAATCATGGAAAAGAGAGAAGGAAATTTTGGGAAGATGGTAGAATAAGACAGGAAACTACCCAGCTCTCCCAAATTTTCCCCAGAATAACTTAAAGTAATGCCTCAAAGTAAATATTAGGGTGGTAGAAATAATTAAAGGTTGGGATAAAGCATTTATTCAGACTAAGACAACTTGAGAGGAAGTTAGGAAAGATCTGACCTCCTGTGGTGATGGTTTGGTTTGAGTGAAGTACAAATATCTCCAGGCAGATATTGCTGGGTCTACTAATGGCAAGCCCTGGGGGCAGCTATGTTGGCACTACCTTTCTCTCAGGAGCTTTCTCCCTATGGAGGTTGTCAGGTTGGACAACTGATCAAAGGAAGATTATGGCACCCTCTATTAGTACTGGACTTGGGGCCCAGGTATGCTGAACAGATGGGGTCCCAGGCTGTGGCTGACAGCAAGGAAGAGTGAGCATATGTCTTGTGGTCACTCACAGGAAAATGACATCTTTGGTTCTGATTCTAAGACACAGAGGCAAGCTGACCCTTTCAGTCATCTGAGGGACTACAAGGAGCAAGAACTTTTGTGGTGGCAGCTGTTCAGGGTCCCTGGTCACAGCTCAGGAGTTGAGAGGAGTACCTGAGGTCACTTATAGACTGAGGCATGAGTTGGAAGAGCAGTGACCACAACTGGCCTTGGATTCATTGGAAAAGCCAAGAGATCAAGGGCCCCCAGATAGAGCTCAGAAAACAACAGCATAGAAATCCTTAGCCTGAAATCCATTAACAGCATAGAAATCCATTAACCCTCACACCCTGGGAGAAGAGCCCAACACTAACATAAAATTAATAGGCATTTTTAAAAAATGAGTAAAATATTAAGAAACAACTCAACCACAGAAAGCTACTATGGCGATAGAGAAGATCATGGTTTAAACTCAGAAAAGGACAAAACAGCTGCTATAAGCTTCATGTATATACATATATATGCATATGCATGTATGTATACATCTATGTGTATGTATATGTGTGTATTCATATATAAGCTATAAAACTCCAAAGAAAAATGTAAAATGATCACAAGCCCCAAAAGAGCTACTGAAAGAGCTTAAAAATGGCCTTAAAATGAAAAAAAAAAAGAGGTCGAGGAAAAATTGGGAAAAGAAATGAGTAATGCAAGAAAATTATGAAAATAAAGTTAACCAACTGGAAAAAGAGATCCAAAAACTTACCAAAGAAAATAACTCCTTAAAAATTAGAATTGGGGAAAGGGAAACTAATGACTACATAAGACATCAAGAAATAATAAAACAAAATCAAGAGAATAAAAAAATAAAAGAGAATGTGAAACATCTCATTAGAAAAACAACTGACCTGGAGAACAGATTAAGGAGAGATAATATAAGAACTGTTGGACTACCTGAAAGCTACAATCAAAAAAAAAAGTCTAGACACTATACTCCAAGAAATTTTGAGGAAAATTTCCCTGAAGATCTAGAACTAGACAGTAAAATAGAAATTGAAAATGATCTACTGATCCCTGCCTGAAAGAGATCCAAAATTGAAAACTCAAAAGAACTTCAATAGCTAAGTTTCAAAGCTCCTGGGTAAAGGAGAAAATACTATAACAGCCAATATAACAAAAAATTTAGCAGCTTCTACATTAAAAAAAACTAAAGGGCATGAAATATGATATTCCAAAGACCAAAGGAGCTAGGTTTGCAACCAAGAATAATGTACCCAGCAAAGCTGGGCGTAATCCTTCAAGGGAAAAATGGATATTTAATGAAATAAAAGCCTTTCTGATATTCTTGAGGAAAAGACAAGGACTGAACAAAAAAATCTTACTTATAATAATTAGGAGAAACATAAGAAGGTAAACATAAAAGAGTAATTATAAAGGATTAATAAAGTTGTGCTGTTTGCTTTTTATATGAGAAACTATTAGCTGTAACTCTTAAGAATGTTATCATTACTAGAGTAGTTTGAAAGAGTATACAAAGATTGAAGACTTGGAGTTGAGTTGATTATGGTGGGAAGGTCCTAAAAAATAAAATTTTGTAGGGAGAGGTAAAATGGAGCAAATTTTCTCATACAAAAGAGGTATGAATGGAAGAACTGCTACAGTGGTGGAGGGCAGGTAGTATAGGAAACTTATTCTTATTAGAACTGGGTTAAAGAGGGAATAACACATACATTTAGTAGGGTATAAAGGTCTTCTTAACTTATATAGAAACAGGAGGGCAAGGGAATAGTATAAGAGAGGGACTTTTAGAAGGTGTACAGATTAGGCAGGCAGAGGTCAGAAGTCTATTAGATTTCTGAAGAGAGAGAAAGAGAGGGACAGGAAAACAGTGAGGAAAAATAGGTTGGAGGGAAATACACAACTAGTAACTATAATTTTGAATGCGAATAAAATGAACTCACCCATAAAACAGAAATGGATAGCAGAACAGATCAAAACACAATACCTAACAATATGTTGCTTACAAGACACACATTTGAAAATGAGAGGCACATATTGTATAAAAATAAAGAGCTATAATAAAATTTATTATACTTCAGCTGATATAAAAATAAAAGCAGGGGTAGCCATCTGTGATAGTAATGGAACATAAAGATTCCCCTGTATTGGCTTGGTTTTCAAATTGATTGTGTTAAAACCCAGAGCTTGTTAATCCCACCTGTGGGATGGACTTGTTGATGTGAAAAGAGAGTCCTCAACTGGGAGGAGCTGGTGACGTAGATTTGGAGAGACAAGAGAGAGGCAGAAGAACTTTTTGGAAGCAGCACCTCATGGAGGCAGAGAGAGACTGAGAGAATTGCTGGGGGGCCACTTTGAATCGCCCTGGACTTTTGAGACCTGCCCCCTGAGCTGCCAAGGACTGAGGAGACATGGCTCTTTTGCTGGTACTTTGTCTGTCTGTTTTGATGTTGTTTTGCCAGATTTATCCACTGGTGAAAGACAGTCCTTTTGTTGAAGAAGTCCTGGAACCTGGCTGTTGGCTAAGAGCTCCTGAGACTGTCCTGCAGACAGAGTGAATACTGTCCACTGGTGAAGGACAGTGCTGTTGTTGCGGGGGTCTGGGAACCTTTCTGTTGGTTCAGAAGCCCTGAAGAAGGATTTTCTTGTTGTATGTTTACAGAAATCCTGGGAGAGGGTTTTGCTAATGTTTTCAGGGGTTCTAGGACTGTTCTACAGACAGAGGATGAATTAATGAAGGGACTGGCAATGTATCTTGTGGCCTTGCTAAGCCTTGTCTCCCCAGGAACTAAGATTGCTGAGAACTTGCCTCCTGTCAAGATGAAGAAAAGACGGGGCGGCCAGGTAGCACAGCGAGTAAGAGCACCGGCTCCAGTGTCAGAACGACCTGGAGATCAAATCCTGGGCTCAGACACTCAGCACCACACCCAGAAATAACTGGCCTGTAACCTTGAGCAGGTTACTTAACCCTGATTGCTTAATAAAAAAAAAAAGATGAAGAAAAGACCTCCATTTGGGTATTAAGTGCTGTGCTTAAACTTGATGTAACTCTGGGGTAGATTCAATTGTGATCCAGGGGTGGGGAACTTTTGACCTGTTTGTGTTCTATGGTTGAACAAATGAATGTACTTTACTTAGATTGGAAACTAATCTCCATTTGAGAAGAGAGGCTTTGTGGTAGACTAAATGAAGGTACAGCCTAGGGGTGGAGTAGTATTTAGAACAGGGACTTTGTAATTGATTGAATGATTGGAAGGTCCTGGGGTAGGGTAGTACTTGGAGATTATTTAATCACACTTAGTAAATGATGTATTTTGTAATGGATAATTATATCAGCATATCTATAATTTCCATAGGCATTGTGAATATGGCATTGCTGACACACCATCATGTTCTCAGATGAAGTTAAAGCTAAAATAGATTTAATTAAAGGAGATAAGAAGGGAAACTACATTAGGTTAAAAGTACCATAGATAATGAAGTAATATCAATCCTAAACATATATACCAAATGCTAAATTATTAAAACTTTTGAAGGAAAAGGTAAATGAATTACAGGTGGAAATAGATAGCAAGCTATAATAATGGAGGATTTCAACTTTCTCCTCTCAGAACTAGATAAGCCTAACCAAAAAATTAATAAGAAAGAAATCAAGGAGATTAATAAAATCTTAGATAATCTAAATATCTTAGACATTTGGAGACAATTGAATGGGAATAGAAAGGAATATACCCTTTTTCTCTGTGGCACATGGCACCTTTACAAAAATAGACCACAAAAACTTTATAATTCAACACAGAAAAGCAGAAATGTCAAATGCATCTTTTTCAGATCATAAAGCAATAAAAATTACATTTAATAAAGGACCATGTAAACACAGGTTAAAAATTATTTGGAGACTAAATGATCTAATTTTAAAGAATGAGTGGGGTGGGGGTGGCTAGGTGGTGCAGTGAGTAAAGTGCCAGCTCTTGGAGTCAGGAGGCCCCGAGTCAGGAGGCCCCGAGTTCGGTTCTAGCCTCAGACACTTACACACACACACACACACACACACAAACTAGCCATGTAACCTTGGGCCAGTTACTTTACCCCAATTGCCCTCCAAAAGGCAAAAAAAAAAAAGAATGAGTGGGGTGAAGAACAAGTCAAAGAAACAATAAATAATTTTATTAAAGAGAATGATAATAATGAGACAACATATCAAAACTTATGAGACAAAGCAAAAGAAGTAATCAAAGGAAAATGTATAACTCTAAATGCTTACATCAATAAAATAGAGAAAGACCAAAAATTTGGTATGAAATTTTAAAAACCAGAAAAAGAACAAATTAAAAATTCCCAATTAAACCCCAAATTGGAAATCTTGAAAATCAAAGGTAAAATTAATAAAACTGAATGTAATATAAAACAAAGAATTGGTTTCGTGAAAAAAAACTAATAAAATAGATAAATCATTGGCTAATATGACTTTTATAAAGAGAAAATAAAACCAAATCACTGGTGTCAAAAATGGAAAGGGTGAATATACCACTAATGAAGATGAAATTAAAGCAATTATTAGGAGTTATTTTGCTCAATTATATGTCAATTTAACAATTTAAATGAAATGGAAGAATATTTACCAATATATAAACTGCCTAAATTAACAGAAGAAAAAATAGACTATCTAAATAAACCTCTTTTAGAAAAAGAAATTAAACAGACCATAAATGAGCTTCCTAAGAAAAAAGCATCAGGACCAGCTGAATAATCAAGTGAACTCCACCAAACATTTAAAGATCAAATAATTCCAAAATTAAAAAAATACTATATTTGGAATAATAAGCAAAGAAGGGGTCCTCCCAAACTCCTTTTATGAAACAAATGTGGTTCTGATACCTAAATCAGGAAGAACAAAAACAGAGAAAAAATTATTGACCAATTTTCTAATGAATATTGATGCAAAAATCCTAAATAAAACATTAGCTAGGAGACTACAATAATATGTCAAAAAGATTATTCATTTTGACCAAGTAGGATTTATACCAGTAATGCAGGGTTTGTTCAATAGAAGGAAAATTGTTAACATAATTGATTATATCAATAACAAAAGTAACAAAAATCACATAATTATATCAGTAGATGCAAAAAAAAAAAAAAGCCTTTCACAAAACACGGCGCCCATTCCCATTAAAAACACTTGGAAGCAAGGGGCGGCTAGGTGACACAGTAAATAGAGCACCAGCCCTCGAGTCAGGAGGACCTGAGTTCAAATCCGGCCTCAGACACTTAACACAAAACTAGCCATGTGACTTTGGGCAAATCACTTAACCCAAATTGCCTGTCTTCCCCTCTCCAAAATGCAAAAAGTAAAAAAAAAAAACACTTGGAAGCATAGGTATAAATGGATTCTTTCTTAAAATGATAGAAACATGTACCTAAAGCCATTAGCAAATATTACCTATAATGGGGATAAGTTAGAAGCCCACCCAGTAAGATCAGGAGCGAAACAAGGTAGCCCATTATCACCAATATTCTTCAATATTGTACTAGAAATACTAGCAATAGCAATGAGAAGAAAAAGAAATTGAAGGAATCAGAATGGGCAATGAGGTAACAAAGCTAACTCTTTGAAGACAATATATGATATACTTGGAAATTTCTAGAGATTCAACTAAAAAAACTGGTTGAAACAATAAATAATTTTAGCAAAGTAGCAGAATATAAATTAAACCTGCATAAATCACCAGCATTTCTATATATCACCAACAAAGCCCTTCAAGAAGAGATAGTACGAGATACCCCATTTAAAATAACCATAGAGAGCATAAAATACCTGGGAGAATACCTGCCAAGACCAACCCAGGGACTATATGAACATATAACATATAAAACACTGTTTAGACAAATAATGTCAGATTTAAATCAATGGAAAAATATTGTTCATGGGAGGACCAAGTCAATATAATAAAAATGACAATTCTACCTAAATTAATCTACTCATTCAGGGTCATCCCAATTAAATTATCAAAAGATTGGTTTCATGTGCTAGGAAAATAAGAAGGAAATTCATTTGGAAGAACATTTGGTCAAGAATATCAAGGGAATTAAAAATATATATATATAAAGAAGAAGGTCTAGCAGTGCCAGGCCTTAAACTGTATTATGAGGCAGTAATTCTCAAAACTTCTGGTCCTGGTTAGGAAATAGAAAGGTGGATTAGTGGAACAGAGTAAAGATAACTTCCAACAGAACTGAATTCCCTGAAATTAGAATTGCACAAATTTGAAAACTATGACAACAAATATTAAAGGTAATGAGAGAGAGAGACTTAAGAGGCAACTTGTGCCTTACTACACAACATTGCAGCACAACATGTAGTCACCTGGAAGGCTTGTTTGGAAGAGTCAGAGACTCAGTATGAAGGAGGCAAGACATTACAAGAAGCATATACTAATTCCATTGATAGTACTCTGCAACATAAAGGAGAAAAGCTGGTGACTTCATACTCAGAGTAATGTTATAGGAGAAATATCTCCTCTCTGAGTTCAATAGGTGGGTAACTGCTGCCAAATACATATTTACCGCAATGCAGAAATTATAAAGGCAAAAACCTAAATTTTGTTATTATGTTCAAGAATAGATTTAGGCCTCAGAAAAACCTGAATAATCATTAGACTTCTAACAAGGCTTCTTATAGGCAAAATTATATCAGACTGTCAGAGAAAGAATTCTTTTACATGTTGCAGTCTTGTACATACTTCTTAGGCCATAAAAGTTAAAGAAAAGGGGCGGCTAGGAGGCACAGTGAATAGAGCACCGGACTTCTTAGGCCATAAAAGTTAAAGAAAAGGGGCGGCTAGGAGGCACAGTGAATAGAGCACCGGCCCTGAAGTCAGGAGGACCTGCGTTCAAATTCCACCTCTGACACTTAACACTTACTAGTAGTGTGACCTTGGGCAAGTCACTTAACCTCAATTGCCCTGCCCCTCCCCCCTCCAAAAAGAAAAAAACAGTTAAAGAAAAGATAGAGTTATATTATCTTCAATGTTATAAAAGTTGAACAAATTAGGTAAATAGAGTCATAATCTCATAAATCTCCCAAAGAAACAAGCTTTCTCAAACTCTAAAAGTTTAATGTACAGATTACAGATAAAACTTTATTTAGTGGATTTACAAATAGGCTGATTGAGGGGGAGGATTTACATGTCACCAGGGAATCAGGGACTATTGAAATTCTTCCTTTGGCTTATCTAAGGAATGTTTAAGTCTCTAAGTGTTCACATCCCATGGGAAAGATTTTGGTCAGATGAGGTTAATTTGCAGGAGGAATGACTTAGAGTCCCAAAGAATAAAAGAAAATAAAAAATGTCATTAACAGTAGACATTCATTTACCAAGATTGCAGCATAGAGGTGTATTGGGGCTTAAGAAAATTGACTTAACTGGGCTAGAGCAAGTATGAAGAAATATTGTTAGGAATAAAATCTCTGGAGGAAAAACAGAGACTCCACAGGTAAATGAGGCAAGCTCATTTATTTGCATTCTTGCAAGTAGCAGGTGTTCTGCTAAGGTAGACATGCAGGCACAAAAGCAAGAGGAAGCAGTTATATTCCTGTCTCAAAACACAACTCCCTCCCTCATTTCCTCATTGGCTGAACACTCCAAGGTGTGCAACTTCCCAGTATGCTTACTTCATATTACCCCTTTATATGACTCCTCCGTCCCTTCACATACATCACATTTCATTTAAATGAGTGATAGCTCCTCCTGGGGAGAAGTTAATATTCATAAACCTATTAAACATGCCTGCTCCAAGATGGGATGTGACCCTTGTCCTATATTCCACATTTTTGACCACAAGGCCTATCTTAACTGGCTTCTTCTGGTTTGTAGAGATACATCCTATTGCTGGCTGACTTCATCTAATTAGCATCTCCCTTCCTGTTCTGTATGAGGACCCTACTTCCTCTGTTTCATCACATTTCTGTGGAAACATAATTCTTTATACTTTACAATTCACTCTTTTTCTTCTTTCTAGGGATTATGTTTTCACAATTTATCTATCCTCAAATTCTCTTAGTAGTTCCAGACACTCCTTTTCTGCTTCATCATCATGGGTGGAGGGAATCCTTCTCAAGATCATCATCTGAGCTCCCTTGCCTCCTAAGTTCACTATGCCCATCTCTTCTACTGTCCTGGTTATTAAACTGATGAAGCAAGAAATCAAACAAGGAAAAAGGGTTAGACCAGGAACTGTATATATTAGGAAAAATCCCAACTGTTTCTACCATGATCCAGTTAGCCAGCTGAATCAATTTGAACTCAGTATTTCATCCCACTTTTGTCCTGGCACACGTGCTATTTTTCTGATATACTGAACTATACTTTTTTAATAACCTGACCATTATCTTCAATCTTGACACAACAATGTAGCACCAATGCAATATTTACAGCACCCACAATCACAATAAAGATTGTGACTATAAGTATCGTGACATTTGATCGCAAAATATGCGAAACTCTCCAGATAGAGAATATAACTGAAGGATTTATTTAGACACCAGAAAACCAAATCCCAAAACCAGTAAGCTGATTCCATCATAGTACCAAAGATATTCAGAAGCCATAATAACACTGAGAGCCATGCCATCCTTCAGCCTTCCCATAGACCAATACAAGATCAAAATTTACTCACAAAACTCTCTATCTCCTTGCCTCAGCTCCTCTGTCACCCACCATCTGGCTAACTCTGAACACCAGCTTCCTGTGGGCTCTGCTTCCCTTCAGCAAAATTCCTCCCACCACAGGCTCCATGTGACTACATTTAGCCTATTAGGCAGCAGAGTTTACTTTCAAATGGTGGGGGGGGGGGTCTTCAAACTCCCTCCTAGGTCTGTTAAGGGGCAGGGAAGATCTTCAAATCCCCATTTCCATTACAAACAATTTGACATATTTCAGTTTTCCACAGACACTTCTCTCTTCTGCTAATAAGTCTCATCTCATATAGTTGCCTGGGAGGGGGAGGAGGGAAAGGGAACATCATCTGATGAAGATTTTTGGACTAGGTGCTATTCCAGTCATCTCCAGCAGAACATCTTCTTTTCATCTTCTTATAGAAATCCACTTTCTTGTATCCACTTTCCTACAAAATTGATCTTGACACAATTTTAAATTACTTTTCAACCCTTATGTCCCTATTCTTATAAAATCAAAATTGGAACCTTGGTCAATTGTCATTTTCAAGAAACTCACATTAGAACCCAGTTTTTTTTATATTTTACATTAATCCATTATTCATTCCCCATCAGGAGGATAAGATTCCACTGAGGAACTAAGAACAGGCTCTAATATATACATAAATACATTTAGTAATCAATTTTAGCACAGTACATATCAAGTCATAGAACAATTCCAACTTCTGGTCATGTTATGTTGCTTTTAAGTCATTTACAAGATAAACCACAAGCCATTCTTCTTTTAACATTAACTAAATATATTGGGCGGCCAGGAGGCTCAGCGAGTAAGAGCACCAGCTCCAGTGTCGGGATGACCTGGATCAAATCTGGGCTCAGATACTCAGCACCACACCCAGAAATAATAACTGGCCATTTAACCTTGAGCAAGTTACTTAACCCCGATTGCTTTAAAAAAAAAAAAAAACATTAACTAAATATAACAAAAGTGAGAGAGATATGATATTAACTAAATAACAGAATAACATCTTGGTTTCCCAAGCCTTTGACCTAATTATCGCCATACAATTACAGAGAATTAAAGGACCCTAACTTATACAGGAATATATACTAGTGGCAGATGTCAAGGCTAAAGAGTTGTACTTTGAGTTAAGATTCTAGGCCAAATAGCTCAATCTTAAACTTGCATCTTACTATAGTAACTTCAGATATTCCAGTATCAATTATTTAATAGATTTGTTGTTGTGCTTGCAAAACTTTTGATTATATGAATTTGCCACAAAAGAGTAGAGACTTAATAACTAAAGCAAGGGAACAACATCTCCCTAACTTCATGTCAATTCTAGGCAGAAGTTATGTAGACTGCAAACTACATTGAGCCAGACTTAAAGACTGTTAGGTATCATAGTGGAAAAATTGAGTCAGGAGAATTCTCCCTCAGCTTATGCTGAATAGTCATTCTCCCAACCTTCCCATGAGAACGCCCTCTGCAGTCCATGGGCCCCCTCAGGGTTGTTAGCATCATGGATCAGTGGCTGAATAGCATTTCTTAAAAACCATACCTGGGGGGCGGCTAGGTGGCGCAGTAAGTAAGAGCGAGCAGGCCCCAGAGTCAGGAGGACCCAGGATCGGTTCCGCCTCAGATACTTAACACCCACACAAAAAAACTGGCCTTGTAACCTTGGGCAAGTTACTTAACCCCAATTGCTTTAAAAAAAAAATAACCATACTTGGAATCAGACTCAGAATAATAGTCAGTTAACAGTCCTATAAGGTTTTGAATAACAAGTTCCAATAATCAGTTTCACGTGTGACTATAATCTCACACTGGTTGGGGAACATCTTTAAAGTGAGTCTTAAATATCTTGCATGCATTTCTACATTTGTTCTAGTTCCTGATTAAATAACAATATAAAATCATAAACTTATTGTTCTAATAGATTTGCATCTGTTTCTCAAGCTTGTTTATCTTTCTCTCAACATGCACAATCTGAAAGAATGAGATATTTCAGGAATTGAACCTTATACACATAAATTCAAACACTAACTTTAACTCATGTTTAGGTCATGGAATGAATTCAGATCAAAATAGCGAAACTGGGGCAGAGCCAAGATGTCAGAGAAAAAGTAGGTACTTGCTTGAGAGCTCCTCCCAACCCCTTCAAATACCTGTAAAAATGACTCTAAACAAATTGTAGAGCTACAGAACCCACAAAATGACAGAGTTAAACATATCTCCAGCCTAAGACAACCTGAAAGGCCAACAGGAAGGGTCTATCACACCACACTGGGAGTGGAGCACAATCCAGCAAGGGCCACACTGGCAAAAATAGGGCCAGAGCAGGCCTCAGGGGACTGACCCATTGGTAGTTGAGGCAGTTTCCAGACTTCTTAACCCATAAACACCAAAGACAGCATAGAAAGTCAGTGGGAAAACTCTGTGGGACCTGGGAGTAAGAGGAACACAGTCTGGCCTCAGAGCTGCAGAGGTAGTGGTGGTTGCGGCAGCAGCAGCAAAAGCAGCAGAAGCTGTCTCCTGAATTCCTGGCCCACAGATGGTGGGGGAATAAAATGGTTGATCAGAGGGTTAGTGCAAGGATCTGTTTGGTGGTGCTAAGACAGGATTCTCTTGCTTTACCCCACTTAGATCTGGGTCGCAGGTCGCAGTCCTGGGTGGTGATCCTGGGGTGAGGAGGAGCACTGGTGTGGCAGAGCTTATGGCTTCAGTGAAGAGGGAATCCTTCTCACAGTTTGAAGGCATAAAAGAGTGCTTGGGGTCGCTCACAGACCAGAACACAGGCCAGGAAAGCAGTAAATAACTCTCCTTTGAACATAACACCTCGGAGGAGCTGAAATTTACAAATACCTCAAAATACCTCTGAAAACAGGGTGGCTAGGTGGTGCAGTGAATAGAGCACTGGCCCTGGAGTCAGGAGGACCTGAGTTCAAATTTGGCCTCAGACACGTAACACAAAAACCTAGCTGTGTGACCTTGGGCAAGTCACTTAACCCCAATTGCCCTCCAAAAAGCAAAAAATTTAAAATTAAAATAAAAAAAAATACCTCTGAAAACAGCTGTACAAAACCCCTGAAGCCTGGGACAGTACACTCACACCCACACCCACCTACCTTGACAAAGAGTTAAAAAGTCAAGTATTTGGATAGGAAGATGAGCAAACAGCATGAAAAAACCTCAGATTATAGAATCTTACTTTAGTCACAAAAAAAGGTCAAAACATAGAACCAGAAGAACAAAGTCAAAGCTCCTACATCAAAAGCCCCCAAGAACAATATGAATTGCTCACAGGCCATGGAAGAGCTGAAAAAGGAATTTGAAAATCAAGTAAGAGAAGTAGAGGAATGAGAGTGTTTCAAGAAAATAATGAAAAAATGAGTCAACACCTTGCTAAAAGGAGACCCCCACCCCAAATATTGAAGAATATAACACCTTAAAAAATAGACTAACCCAAATGGCAAAAGAGGTCTAAAAAGCCAATGAGGAGAAGAATGCCTTAAAAAGCAGAACTGGTCAGATGGAAAAGGAGGTCCAAAAGCTCACTGGGGAAAATAATGCCTTCAAAATTAGAATGAAGCAAATGGAAGCTAATGACTTTAAGAGAAATCAAGAAATTATAAAACAGAACCAAAAGAATGAAAAAATAGAAGACAATGTGAATTATCTCATTGGAAAAATCAGTGACCTGGAAAATAGATCCAGGAGAGATCATTTAAAAATTATTGGACTACCTGAAAGCCATGATCAATAAAAGGCCTAAACATCATCTTTCAAGAAATTATCAAGGAAAACTGCCCTGATATTCTAGAATCAGAGGGTAAAATAGAAATTGAAAAAATCCACCAATCACTTCTTGAAAGAGATCCCCAAAGGAAAACTCCTAGGAATATTATAGCCAAATTTCAGAGTTCCCAGGTCAAGGAGAAAATATTGCATAGTCAGAAAGAAACAATTTGAGTATTGTGGAAATGCAGTCAGGATAACACAAGGTCTAGAAGCTTCTACATTAAGAGATTGAAGGGCTTGGAATGATATTCTGGAGGTCAGAGGAGCTAGGATTAAAACTAAGAATCACCTACCCAGCAAAACTGAGTATAATACTTCAGGGGAAAATATGGATATTCAATGAAATAGAGAACTTTCAAGCATTCTTGATGAAAACACCAGAGCTGAATAGAAAATTTGACTTTTAAATATAAGAATCAAGAGAAGCATGAAACAATAAAGAGAAATAATAACGGACTTATTAAAGTTGAACTGTTTTCATTCCTACATGGAAAGATGATATTTGTAACTCATCATAGTTGGAGATAGATAGATAGATAGATAGATAGACAGACAGACAGACAGACAGACAGACAGACAGACAGACAGACAGACAGA